>NW_019396487.1:270926-316280 GCF_000591075.1 Eurytemora carolleeae
CAGTTCTCCTACTTTCTATCTGAAAACTCCAGTTCTCCTACTTTCTATCTGTAAACTCCAGTTCTCCTACTTTCTAGCTGTAAACTCCAGCTCTCATACTTTCCACTGTAAACTCCAGTTCTCCTACTTTTTATCTGTAATTTTACAGGACATTTATTTTATATCAGGTCATTTATTCAAATCTATTTTCGTTGTGTCTTTCATTTTATTTCCTTTCATAAATTTCCTTAGGGGGGGGGCCGGCCCCATCCAGGGGCTCAGGGTGGGGCCCAGGCCCCTCCTCCCTGTAGTCCGCCCATAATGCAATTTAACTGTTGAAATGTATTTTTTTAAGGCCAGAAAAAGAAGAAGAAGAAATCACAGAAGAAATAGAAAAAGAAGAAAAAAGAAGAAAATAAAAGGAAAGAACTCGGTCGAAACTCTCACCAAACCTTGATAATATTGGTCGGTGGGATTTTCGTCCGTTTTTGAACCATTAAATCACCAATTCGTCTACTCTACCTACTCTACCTACTCTACCAGACCTACTCCTTAAGCCCAGAAATTTATTGAATAATTTTAAATCAACCAAATATCAGTTAAATAATCAAGGATCAACCGACTTGGCAATTAACTGGCTCAACCTATCAACCAACTACAGGGTGTCCCACATCATATTAGATCGTTTATAGCACTAAATTGTTATTTTAGGGACTAATCAGAAAATTTAAAATAAAGAATCTTTTTTTTTTAAATATGTATAAGATTTCTATACATGTTTTCTAAAAGAAAATACGAATGCTATATACTTTGGAGAAAAAAACTCAGCGGGAGCGGTTGAACCAGCGGTTGAGATCTAGCATAGACTCTACGCAGTTCAGAATAATTTGTTCGCACTTTTTCAATTTGTTCGCACTTTTTCAACAAATGAAATATAATTTTTCATGAATAACGTTTTCAGATTTTTTAGCATCTTTTTTGCTTTCAACCGCTGGTTTTCAGATTTTTCAGCAACTTTTTGCTTTCAACCACTGTTTTAAAGATTTTTCAGCAACTTTTTTGATTTCAACCGCTGTTTTTCAGATTTTTCAGAACTTTTTNTAACTTAAACTTGTTCAGATATCTGAATATCTGTTGTGCAATAATTTTTTCTAAAAGTTTGGAAAAGGAAGAAAGAAGACTTATAGGCCTGTAATTTGTAAATTCGGATTTGGAACCTGATTGGAAAATAGGAATAACTTTGGCACATTTATAAGAGTCTGGTATGTATCCTGAGCGTAATGAAAGGTTGAATACATGAACCACTGGATCAATAATAAAGGGCATAATTTCTTTTACTATTTTAGTTGAGATATTATCTATTCCTGAACTATTTTTACTTTCAAGTTGGTTCAGAATTTCATAAACTTTTTGATTGGTAATATTTGCAAAAATAAAATTTACATTAAAAGGATCTCCAAGAAAACTACTAAAAGATGTATCGGAGTTTGGAATAGCGGATGCTAGCTCATTGCCAATATTTACAAAATAAGTATTGAAACCTTCAGTAATTTCATCTAATTCATTAAAGACATTTCCATCGTGTAAGAATAAACTTGGAATCGACTCTCTAGGTCTTTTTTTGAGTTAATAACCTCTTTTATTGTATTCCAAGTTTGTTTCATATTGTTAGAATATTCATCAAATTTATTTTCAAAATAAACCAATCTTGCTCTTCTGATAACTGACCTATAATGGCGTTTGTATTCCTTAAATTTGGCCAGGTTTTCAGGTGTAGGCGACTTAAGTTTTTAGACTCGAGTTTGTTTTTGTGTTTTCTAGATAAAAATAAAGCATCTTACATCCATGGTTCTACAGGACTATTTGTTTAGGATAATTTTACTCTTTTTAAAGGAAAGGCAAAATTAAAGCAATCATTAAGTTTTGAATCAAACATGTCAAATGCAGTTTTCGGATTAATTATCAGATAATAATAATAATAAAACTGTCAGGGTGCCCATCGTTTATTCAAACTTTTAATAATTGCTTAATCTTTTAACATTTTTATTAATTCAAATTGTAATAAGTCCTACAGGTGAACAGGATCAGCTCGAACAATACCTCCTATTAATAAACACTGCTATGGTCCACAGCTCCCAGCTTATATTCCGTCATCATAATTCTTTTTAAGTATAAAAAAAACTTTTTAAATTAAAATTAAATGTGAATTGAACCTGTGCTGTTACCATGAAACTTTTAATTAGATTTAAGATTTTTTCCAAATGACCAAAACATGCGTCATGGACCGGTTGAAACAGATCCACCTATACAGTACTTGGATTAGCTTTTATTGTTTTAGAAATTCTAAAAAGTGCCTTGTTAAAGGGTTAAAGGGTTAAAGATATAAGTGTAATTTCAAGTGACCCTCCATGCAAAGATGGCAATACCCGATTTACAACGTTACACTTGAAAACTTTGGCTGATCAGTGTCCAAATTTAATGCATTTAAGCCGCCGCGCGGGCCAAATTCTTTAAATTTTGCCTCAGATATCAATTAGATATCAATGTTTTTGTTTTTTAAAACTATTTATTTTCATTGCGGTTTCTATGCAAAAGTGACTTGCGCATTTCTTGTTTATAAGAAGCAATGTAGAAACGCACTAAACTTAACTTGTTTGAGTTAGAAAAACGACGGTATAAGTATTCCACATTTTAATTAGATTCATGGTTTCAATGATACTGTAAATCTGTTGTAATTCGGACATTGCCATCTTTGCATAAATGTTCATTAAAATTACGCAAACAGGATCCCGTTAATTTGTTAATTGTTAACTAAAAACGATCCTGAGTCCCGAATTCAATGAATTAGAGCCGCGTCTCAAATCCGCAAAAAAACGGTTTCAATTGAGCGGCGATTTAAATCTTAAAACATTGAATACGATTTTAAGTGGAACATACAACATTTGAGCTGTTGCTTCAATTTAAGGTGCGGCTCAAATTCTTTAAATTCTGCCTCTGTTTTCTTAAAGTTTATTCTCTCGTACTGTAGATGACAATATTTCATTGCATCATAATTTATTTAATTATAGTTTTGTACAATCTACATATTTTATAAACATTAAATCTCTAAGACCAGAGTTTTGGGAGTAAATGTTGCTTTGATGAGAAAACTACGATCTGGTAGTATTTAAAGTTTCATCATAAAATCTTTTGGTAAATTGAAGTTTACATTTATTCCTAAAAATCTGGCTCTAACTATATTTCATTTACAAGGGGTTATATCTATATTTTAATTTAAACATCTAATAGAAATACCGCAAAAAAAAACTTTTCAACAATTGTGTATTCTATATTTAACAATTAATGTTTAATTGAATGACAGCATGTAGAATTCGATAAATATTGTTATAACATTGAAACCTTGAAACCAAAATAATATTAAAAAAATTATTAACATTAAATTGATCACATCACATTAGGATATTTAAAAATGCATATTTGATACAAAAACAACCCTTTTTTCTTTAAAAATAATCAAAAAACTAAAAACTTTTAATTTCACAAAAAAATTGTTTCTTTATCTATTTAATTCTTGCACTTAAAGGGACTGTAAAGGAAAAATGAAAGGGGGTATAGGCTGAAAGTTAATCACTTTTAGCTCTCAATCGCGACCCATGAAAGTTAAACATCTGATGTTCCTATCTCGTGAAATTGATTTACAACTTTGTTAAATTTATACGAAAATTAATATATATACAATTTTGTATAAAAGTAGTGGGTTTAAAAAGATCAAATTCAGCAAATATGCAACCAATCTGAAAACAATGATATCCCAGAGAAAGCTAATTGTAATAATCCAATTTTAATTTTATATTTGTTATTTCTATTTTATATAGACTTAATTCATAATATTATTTATACGTCCGTATTGCTTGACCAGAAATTCCACCAATGGCAATGCAGTAAAGTGGTCACGTGATACATGCGGAGACACATGACCAGTATACTGCTCTGCCATTGGTGATAGTTCTGCTCACGTGATTTTAGTTTAAGATTTTCTAAATTTTACATATATGAACTTTTGTATAATTTTAACACAGTTTTATATCAATTTCTCGAGACAGGAACATCAGATAAAACTTTCATGGGTCACGATCAAGAGCTAAAGTGATTAGCTTTCAGCCTATACCCCCTTTCATTTTTCTTTTACAGTCCCTTTAAGCAAGGTTATTGAAGATGAAAATGTATTTTAATGTGATTAGGATGTGCGGGGAAAATATAACTCAAATAATATAATGACCAAAAATATAATGACCAAAAATATAACCATCTTTTTTAATGAAAATATAACCATTTTTTTTACCAAAATTATAACCATTTCCCCCCAAAAAAATATAGCCATTTTTTTACTAAAAATATAACCAATTCTTAAGCAAAAATCTTTTCTGATGATCAGAATCAATTTTTATTAATGCGTAAATGTGATTTCTCATTTTATCAAATAAAAGCAATGAGATGTTCGCACAATAAACAGAAAATGTTCCAGTTAATGTAAGAAACTTCGGAGTTTACGAGGAATCAGTGTTAAGTATCAAATCCATCTCCACGAGTAGGATGTTCACATTCCTTTCCTCTCTTAAAAAGGGGGACACTATAGAAGGCAAAAGTGGGGGATATACACTATGTATACCTATAAAGAGAGTATGAAGAAGAAAACTGACGTATACTGAGGATGCAAAAAGTGCAGATAAAACATATTTTTTTCAAAATTGGTTATATTTTTGGTTTAAAAATGGTTATATTTTTGGTTAAAAATGGTTATATTTTTGGTTTAAAAATGGTTATATTTTTGGTTAAAAATGGTTATATTTTTGGTTAACAAATGATTATATTTTTAGGCAAAAATGGTTATATTTTTGGTTAAAAAATTGATATATTTTTGGTTTAAAAAGTTATATTTTTGGTCGAAAATAGTAAATTTTGGGCTAAAAAAATGGTTATATTTTTGGTCAAAAAAGATACATTTTTGGCTAAAAAATGGTTAAATTTTTGGTAAAATAAGCATTTTTTTTTAGTCAATACTGTTATATTTTTAGCCAAAAAAATTATATTTTTGGTCGAAAAAAGATATTTATTTTAGCCTAAGAAAGGTTTTATTTTTGGGAAAAAGTTATATTTTTCGTCGAATATGGTTATATTTTTGGTTGTTCATATTTCTGGTTTGTTATACTTTTGTCAGTTATATTTTTAATCTGTTATATTTTTGGTCGTTATATTTAAAGTGGTTATATTATTAGCGTTATATTTTCCCCACCCATCTGATTAGCGATTATATTTTCCGTTGATTTTAATTGTCAAAAAGCTAATAACGATTACGATTGCTTTGCTTTACCCTTTAGTTTATATAAAAAATTTGAAAGTACGATTTTGAAAGCAGGGTTGTTAAAATTAGGTTGAAGCAGAATTCTAATAGGATTTTTTTAAATGAAGCTAAATCTGTCAAAAATAAAAATACTGAAAAACGGTTATGGTTATTAAAAAAATCATTTTTAGATGATGAGCTTTCACAAGGACCATTAATGAGTAATTACAGGGTTACACACAAAGACATGAAGATTTACAGCTTCTTTCTAGTTTCATATCTTAAATTCGTTGGGGGAACTTTTGAATGGTGGATATCGAGATTAAGGATATCCCATTCTAAAGTTTCTAGCTCAGTACACTTTATTCTTTTGTTTCTGCACATTAATCTTATAATTTTAAGGTTGTATGGAATGAAGTATTTAGATTTAAGGTGGTATATTTTTTCATGATACTATGTTGAATTTTATCTTTTGTAAGTAAAAACCAGTATATACGGTATACAAAAAAAGGAGAAACAAATATTGTTTTACAATAGTATTGTTAATAGATAAAATTGAGCAAATAGAAATGAAAATTGCATTGTTCATATCGATTCTCAAAAAAGGTTAATGTCATAGACTATTTCGGAAAATTTCAGAAAGCTTCTTAACTAGAGTTTGTCTAAACTTTAGCTAAATACATATATTTTTTGGGATTTGAGCTTTGAGAATAACATAGATTCTTTTTGGCTTTATTAAAGTTGTAGACTTTGGATATTTCAAACAATGAATTCTGTGGGATCAAATTTTCTAAGTTCGAAATGTCAATGATTTACACCATCGCATCAGGTTGTAATGATAAAAAGAGATTAGAACAATTGAGTTTGTGGCAAAGACTCAATTCCTTTTAGAAAAGCATTGCTCTGAATTTAAAATTTTGGCTTCCTAAAAATCTAAATCAATATCATTAGGCGAAATGTTTTAGTAATTTTGGAGTTTTGTTATTAATGATTTTTTAAATATAAAAAATATTGGATTAAAATAGAACCAATAATCTTTTGTTAAAATTTCATTTTTATGCTATAATCATTTAAAAAATATTTCTTAAAATCATCTTAAGGCAATACCATACATATTACATATAGCTAAAGGTGACTCAGACTATTATACAAATGCAAATGGTTAATGGAAATGTTTTAGTGTTTCCGAACATCCTGCATTCTTATTTAAGGTAAAATTCAAATTCACGACTTATCTTAAAAAAACTTTTATATAAGCTGTTTCGAAGTTTATTGGAAAGAAACAAAAAAGTCTAATTTATGACACTATATCTTGGAAACCCAGCTTTTCCTGAAAAATAGATTTTCTCTGTAAAAGTCAAACCAATCAAAGCTTAGACTTTTTAATTTAAATAATGAGCATTATATCTGTGAAATATAAACTGTGATTAATATTCAAGAAGTAGGAATTTTCCGTTTCCTTCACAAACATGAAATGATCTATTCTATAACAGTATATAGATTTCAAAGCATAATTACGATAAAAATGGAATGCTTCTACAACGTGGCTCAAAAGTTCAGAATTAAGTAATTAAGAATTAAGTAAAGACGACTTGAAACTCTTCTACCATGGTTTTGGTCTTTAAATGGCTTATTTAGTGTTTGACAAGAGAGAAAGAATTGTTTAAAACTGAATTGCAGGTAATCATGAATGAAAGGAAACCCACACTATTTATTCCGTACAGTCGTCTCTGAAGTCTCATTCTTTGTTGGTAGCACTGTATGTACAGGTTGATCCAATCCTATACATTTTCCCTCCTGCCTTACAGCTATCTATTTATTAATCTTCATTTTTGCAACAACTTCTCTATTTTATGCAACAAAATGATTACCCCTGATATGAAGCACTAATTTCGAATACGCAAAAGATTGTAATAAGAGTTTAGTCTTCGACATTTTCCTGATTTTTTCTTCTTGTTAAATGTCGTCTTGGCACTGTTTACTGGAAGGTGCTTCTTCACTCAGGATTGGGCGCCAAAAAGGACTGATTCTAAAAACGTCATATCTTATAACAGAGTCATGTGGTAAAAATTAAATTAGTGAATTTGTAAATGTACAAGATGTCCCTCCAAACATGACCGTTGAAGGTCGTCTTTAATGTTTAAAATTATTTGCGGCATTTACTTGAAAACCTACTCTTGCATGTATGATTCTTCATCTTAACGCAATAGTCACGGAATTCTCCTAGTTCTTGCATTTCCAAAATCTGGTTTGTCATTTTTGTGCTGTCAACATTACTTTATTATTGAGAATTGTGTTCAGGTTAATTAAATAAATCAAAATAGTCGAAAACTGAACAAAAAGTCAACCACATTTTGGCAATGATTTTTAACTCTAGAATTTTACTTCTTAACTTAAGTTTATGAATAAATTATTTCAAAGATTAAAGACGACCTTCAAGCTGTCTTATTACTGTCACGTTTCGTGGGACATACACGGATGATTTGATTTTAATATCTTCATATTCACTGATAGAATTTTTAGATTATTTCATTATAAAAGATTACAGTTCTAATAAATTGTTTACCATTTTAACACGTTTTTAATGAAAAAAATGAAAAAATTTTCAATAAATTATAAGTTTTTACCTTAATCAATTTAGCAGAGCTTTCTGCATTCATTAAATGAAGTTGACTCGCTTTGCTCTCTAGCTTGTAACGTTGACTTTTTATATCCGGGGTAATGCCACGATTCAGTTTCTAAACAAACATTAACATTGATAAATACAGTGGTATTTAGAATATAGTGGAATAATTGTCGTATTCTTCTTTTCATTTTGAACTCTGTTTTCTAATTATCACTGTAGAAATATCAGGTCTTGGCTGCAGCTCGGAATATTCGATGAACAGAGTCATAAGCTCATTACTTTAAACTCGAAAGGTGAGATGAGATCAGATTTACAAATATTGAATTGCGCCGGTCAGCTTTATCATCTCTTATTGGGCCGGGGGTAATTTTGACCATGGAAGGTTAAAGGCCGGGCTGGATTATTTATCTATTTAGTTAAGTTTATTTAAAAGTTTCCAACTTATTTAATCTCTGAATTAAATTGATTACTTAATATTTAAAAGAATATTACCTCTGCTAGGGTTCCCTCACCCTTCCACAAGTAGTAGAGTGCATACCCTGGAATCCAAAGCATGGAAGAGAATGACATCATAAACCCTAGAATTTGAGACTCTCATAAACAAACTTTTCACAGTTTCGATTTTAAAACTTAAAATCTGGAAGAATATTATACCTATAACATGTGCCCATTCAGGGTATTCTACAGTTCCATATTTGACTGGTTCAAACTGAACCACGTAGAAGATGAAAATGACCGCCATGACCAGAGGTGCCACAGCTCCCCAGCTTAAAGTCCAGTATCTGTTTGGCCTGAAAGCAGTGAAAAACTTATTATTAATGATATTCCTCGTTTATATACAGTGGTCGACGTTTATATCAATACAATGAAGACAGCCTTTCAATTTAAGTTTCGATTTCCAACAAGTTTTTTTCTTCTTCGAAGAACAAGTTTTCAAGTAAACAAAAAGAAGCAGTTAATTGACAGCTTCTCTTTTTTTCAGTGTTTATATATATCCAAGCTGTGCTGAAAGCTTGGTAGACGTGTTCATGGTATTGATATATACGACGACGATTGCAGAATTTGTTTATCTGCCTGTATAGTGTTTATACCTGTATCCGGTCATCTGCTCTACTGCTCCTGCAAACCTCTGTGTTCCAAAGATCCATCCAATTGCAATNTTGTTACTATTTCTTTGCAACCTGATAACCTTTTATTTGTCAAACTTAAACTATTTGATCTTACAGAATTCATACCTGGAAATATCATGGGTCTACAACAATGGTTTACAAAGATATAGGGATTAGAAAATTAGAGCAAAACTCAATTCCTTTTCCATAAAGTGAGAAACTATCCTATACCTGGAAGAAACAGCACCACAGTATTGGTATACCTGGAAGATACAGCACCATGGTATTGGTATACCTGGAAGATACAGCACCACAGTATTGGTATACCTGGAAGAAACAGCACCACAGTATTGGTATACCTGGAAGAAACAGCACCACAGTATTGGTATACCTGGAAGAAACAGCACTACAGTATTGGTATACCTGGAAGAAACAGCACCACAGTATTGGTATACCACTGGCCCCATAGAAATCCATCAACTGAAAGATGTACGCTCCTCCGTTTGTTACCATTGGAAGTCCAAGCAGAAATAGAAATATGACAAGACCTGCTGTAAACTGTCGTCTGATTGGCCTAAATATTTAAATCAATAAATTAAATTAAGGTTGATTATGAATAACAAAAGTACAGACCTGAGTTTTTCCGGCCACATGTCGACAATACCAGTGACAAGGGACTCAACCAAGCAGAACTCACTGTCAATTCCAATAGTCTATAGATAGACAATACAAATATTTTAGAAGAAAAATATAATTTGATCAAGAATTGTACTAGAAATATTTCTCATAAACTTTATTACGCAAAAAGACAAGTATGAAAATATATAAACTAATTAACTCCAAAATACGATAAAATTTGGACAAAAATTGCACAGCGATTTAAATCTGAAGCTATACGCTGAGTTACCCGCTCAAATATAGTAAAACTTACAAATATACAACAAAGAAAAGGATTTTAAGCAAATTGTAGTTTTTTGCTGTAAGGACTCAATAGGTTGGACTCCTTATATTTCATATTGAAATTAAGAAAAAGAAAATGGGCATAGAATGCAGAAAAAAACTTCTTACAACGAGAATGTTGGATTAGATAGAGCATGAATTAATTAAATGGCCAAATGCTTTTTAGAAAGTTTGTGTCCTATTTGACTGATCTAGCCAATGCTTTTCTTCCAGAAGGAAGAGTGGGGGGGGGGTCGAGAAAAACTAAAAGAGGAGGGGCCGTTTTTTTGTTTTATAACATTCTTAACGATTCTTAAAGTTATTTTATTCAATATCTCCCACACATAGATTTAGACTTCTATAAAAGTTGTATTACTTGTTAAGACTGGGTTGACTTTAAAGGTTCGCAACGCTTAACTCACTTACTCATTTATACATGTCTTCAGGTTTATTTTTAACGAAGTATTTGGCAAAATCCTGATTGATTTTTGCGCGAGGGTTTGTAACCGATTGGATCACTGTGCCTAGAAAATATGTTAAGTTACCACAAGCATGAAGAAGAATATGATCGCCCAGACGGATCCTCCAGGGAGCTTGAGGACAACCTCCGGGTAGGTGATATACACCAGGCCAGGACCAGAGTTCACAACACTTTTTACATCAACTCCCTGGAATCATTAAACCTTGATGTTAACCTTCGCAAGTTTAAAAAGGTAACTTAAAATTTTTTCGAAATAATTCGGATATTTTTGGAGAAAACATCAGTTCAATAGCAAATCTAATTATGCAATTATGCGACAACATTAAAATCTTCTTAAGTCTTAATTGGCAACCAAAGTTTGCAATTTTGATTATGGCTATCAAATAGAGTTAAATTTGGGCAAAATCTGTATATTTCATGTCATTTTGAAGATTAAAAAACCCTGTGTCCGTATTTAATGAATTTAAGTTGCGTCTCAAATCCCCCAAAAACCGGGTTCAATCGAGCGTCGGCTTAAATCTTGAAAAATTGAATGCACTTTTAAGTGAAACCAACCATATTTGAGCCGCGGCTTAAATTTAAGCCACAGCTCAAATTCTTTAAATTACTAACAACTGAACGATGGCTGGTTGAAAGTCCATTCATGAAATCTTGATAAAACGTTGAGAAAAAGAATCTCAATTCTAGTAGGAAAAGAATGGTTAAGTTAATAACATTGATTTGTAATTATTTTGTGTAAAGATAAATTGATTAAAGCAGAACCAACATACAGTTAATACATTTTAGATAAGAACTTTGGAGACATCGAAAGAATAAATAAAAATGACTTTTTCTTAACCTACTGATAATTAAAACTGTTCCCGCATTTTTAATTTTTTTTTTTATTTCTACAATTACTGAGATTTAGGCATAAAAGTACAAAACCCATTGAAAAATTTTCAAGGCGACATTTTATAAATTCTTTCGATTTCTCCAAAGTTCTGGGTTAAACTGTAAAAAAATAAGAAAAAATAAGTCACATTTTTTATGAACTTTTGAATAAGTATTATTATTATAAAATTGTGACCTGGTTGTACGCCATATGACCTAGAATTGAGAAAGTAACTGTTCCTGCGAGAAGACAAGTTCCAGTGTTTACCAGGCATGTAATCACTGTATCCCTAGTTAAGCACATCAATTAGCAACATTTTTTTTGAAACAGTAAAAAAAATGGCGGTCTGATACAGCTGATGTACCGTTGCATATATCAATACAATGAAGACGACTTTCGATTTAAATTTTGATTTAAATAAGCATGGACAATCACTACACATAAACACGGAAACCAAAAGAAGTGCTGATAAAAAAATCTTCTATTTAATTACTTGTAAACTTATATTTCGAAAAAATCTTGTTAACAAGTAAAACTTTAATGATAAAGTAGTCTTTATTGTATTGATATATTCGCCGACCGCTGTATATATAGTATATACTCACTTTACACAGTTGTGATAGAACTTATTGTAAGAACCTAGAGCTGGCAAAGCTCCTGTACCTAAACAAGAAAACTTCAATAAAAACTTGTCGAAGATTTAAAGTTTGCAACATTGCATGCATTATGCTAATACCCTAAATAAATTAGACTAGACCAAGGACTAGATAGCTCATGTCGTCTTCACCATACCCGGAGTGTTTCAGCTGAAATTCTAAATATGAAATTATCTCTGTACTAGCTACGTCCATACAGTACATTAAATAAAAAGAGTTGCGGCAAGTATTGTTTATAATCCGAGTCCGTACATATGTATGGAGTGTTTTGTTATGTTTTGAGAACCAGTAATACACCCAATTCAGAATGGCAACCATTTAAAATTGGTTTTCTACAGATTGACCCCGAGAATAAAACGTATTCATTGACCTTTTTGTATGACGAGTTCATGATGTACAAGGGGTTGTACAGTTTTCAGCTTTATAGTCTGCATAAACAATCTATTCTAATGTATCTAAGGCTAATGCTCAAAATTAACCCCGGAATATTCTTTTGGATCTTCCTCTAAAAGATAAATGATCCTTTTTTAAAAGAAAGTTCGTTAAATGTCGTCTTTTTAAAAACTACACAACCTTTTAAAAATAACATTCCTCAGATCATTGGAGGCATTCGTACTTGAGACATCGTAAGTAGAAATCAATACTTAATTGTCTAAACCAGCACGCTAATAAGTGCCTAATATATAGTCTTGTGAACATCACATATATGTGGAAAATAGCCATACTAGAGATTTGATTTGAATTCTTTGTTAATGGAAGCCCCTCTAATTTATCCATTTAACTATTTACCCATTTACCCATTTACCTACAGTGAAACCCTTAATAACGAATACATCGAAAGAATTCATCAAATGTCGTATTCTTCACTCTCTGATAATGGAATGTTGAAGATATTTAGTTTATTAATTAAATGATCTTATGGAACTCTTTAAAACTGTTCCCGCATATTCATGGCTATTTATTTATTTTCGCAAATACTGAAATTTAAGTAATATAGTATAAAACTCATTGAAAAATATTCAAGACGACATTTGATAAATTCTTCCGATGTATTCGTTAATAAGGGTTTCACTGTATTTACCCATTTACCTATTTACCTATTGAATATGCGAAGAAAATCTGAGTGGCTGAGTCAATCCAGCATTCAGAGGTCCAGAGTTTGGACCAGTCCGGGGTTATGTACAATAGTAGTCCCTGTCCGGCTCCTGTAATATACAGTGTACGTTTTATATAAAACTAGCTGAAGTGCATGCGTTGCCCGTGGCTTTTTAAAACACTGCGGAATTTTGAACAAAGAAATCGATTTTTTAGCCTTTTTTACCCCCGGGGTTTCCATGGGTTCCTTAAAAAAATTAGCCAATTTGGTTCAGCCGTTTGGCCAGCTATAGCTAACAAATATATATTTACAAATAGGGTATTTTGAATTTTTTTTCAGTTTTAAGGGAGTGATCGGCAATGCATAGTGGATGAACTAAGTATGCAGTATTGTAGAAAATATTTTTATGATTCATTTGATTCATTTCCACGATGTATAATTACTAAGATTAAGTGCAAAGTCGACGTTCAAAATCTTAAAATAAATAGATGTTTAGGAATATATTTCTCAAAAGAAATTTGTCAATAAATCAATGCTAGAATTAATTATTTCGTTTTCATCTTTGTATTGAATTTCTTATTTTCTATGAATTTGTTCGCAGATTTCTACAAATTCTTCAAATGTCGTCAATTAAATTTCCTGAAAATCTGCAGAAAATCTTTGTGAATAATGAGAGATTATAGAAACTAATAATTGAATAAGATTACTTATTTTCGATGATAAGAGTTTATTTTTATTTTTTCAACCTGTTCCAAAACAACTAATTAGTTTAATGTAGAATTTTGTTTAAATTTTTAGTCGTTGTTAGTAGAAAGCAGTTGAGGTGTCAACACCTCCTCTCTCTGAGGGAAAGCATGCAAAATGTTTGCAGAATATATTCAGGACTAGGGCCGCAACCCTTATATAATCTTTTTGCTGTCAACGAGTATGGGTTCACACCCTTTGCTAATGGTGGATGTCAAAGTCTACTACAGTCAACAAGAATGGGTTCACACCCTTTGCTAATGGTNAGCATTTTATTTCTGCAGCTTGAGATGAAAGTCATCAATCTATAGTTGTGAGAAAAAGGTACCCAGGAACCCAGGTACCCAGGAACCCAGGTACCCAGGTACCCAGGTGCCCAGGTACCCAGGAACCCAGGAACCCAGGAACCCAGGAACCCAGGAACCCAGGAACCCAGGTACCCAGGTACCCAGGTACCCAGGTACCCAGGAACCAAGGAAAAAACAATCTGAAGATAACATTTTGCATTTACCACATTCTTAAGAAATAATAATAACAACTTTGTTGTCTTTTTTATTATTTATTTATTACTGCACTCTATCTTCGATAGCAAATATATTCCAAAAACTTTTAGGGTTCAGAGCCAAAGAACTTCAACTTTGAAACCAATTTGGCTCGTTTTTGTAGTATTTAATCTTTCTAAGCACAATGAGAGTCAGAAAACTTAAGAATAGGAAGACGACTTTTAAACTGAAGTTATGACTTCAAATAGTCAAATATACTTAATTATGATTTAATGTCTTTTTCCTATTTCACAGTTTTATGGTATTCACAGTACTGTAAATGAATTAAAAACTTTGATGGTTAACTTGTCTTGTGTTGTATTTTATGACTGTTGTCAAATACATCAATATCAAATGCAAATTATACAGGGTTACCCACAAAGGATGAGCCTTTAGAGAAGACTAGAAGAAATTCATACTGCCTTTTTCTTTATACTCATATCTTCCTGCAACTTTAAACTTGTTTCGTTCTTTGTCAAATTATTAAATATGCCATTTAACGATCACAAGGCAAAATACTTAATTCAATCTTGGAAGCATCTTATTCAAAGAGTTCCGGGTCGTCTTTACAGCCTCGTCCTTTGTGATAAACACTGTACAAACATGAAGAAAGTTCTATAAAATTGTGATTGTTAAAAAAAAACATGTTACCGGGTAAAGTTATTGCTTTAAACAACAGGGTGATCATCACGAAATAGGGGAAGAGAGCTGTAAACCATATAATCTAAAGCATTACTTATGAATAAAATAATGTAATTAAATAGAATTTATTTATTTCACACCGAACATAAAGGGACTGTAAGCGAAATTTCTAGTGACCCTTAAAACTTTTGACATTCATTTCGTTCCCCGATAAACAGCCAATGGTTACCGTAGTAAAACTTGAAACTATGCTTACAGTCCCTTTAAGTGATATTTTTAAGAATTTTCTAGTCCAATTTCTAAATAATATTATTTCTAATCCATCTAATCAAATATTTCAACATTTTCTCCAATTAAAATTGGTCTATATAACAACAGGTAGATAATTAATTACTTGCAACAACATAGAAATGATTTGATGAAAAGTATTGAATGAATTCGCAAATGAAATGGAAGACTTATGCAACTGGTCCAACTTGAATCTTATTTCTGCCATGAACATCGCGAAATTAAACGAATATGATGGACGTTTCATTATAAAATGAATACCGGCTTTAGGTATAAAAATGGAACAAAATAAAAACAATGAATGGATAAAAAATACTAAAAATAATGATTAATGGTTAAATACATAACTTTTCGATAGATGAATACTTTTTTGAATAAAAGAATACATTTCCTCCTGGATAAATGACTAATTACACCCCTATTTAATAGTTAATAATCCGAGCCGGTACAACATGTACTGTTTATTTATTCGGTCGTACTGTCCAGTCTAGACTTCCCAGTGAAAATCGACCCAGCACGTTTTATGCAACATAGATCACAGTAATTACCTTCCCGGATGAATGAAGACCCTTCCATATGATGAGGTAGACAATGACCCAGGCCAGTATCAGGGTTCCCATCAAGTCCCAATTCATCCCTCCCAACTCAGATATACCGCTGGTGATATTCAGCGCTCTCCGACTAAAAAAAAGTTTTTTATTAAAACAATATGATTTAAAAACACAATGTTTACAGAAATGATCTGAACAACAAATGTCAACATCTTTACACGTTACAAATCTTAAAATTTAATTATTTCAAAAATTCCTATATGCTTTTTAAAAAAGTAAAAGAATTTTGATTAAATAAATGAAAAGATTGAATCTTCAAATTAAAAACTGTCACGTAATTCATTGATTCTTTCCTATTCAAGTAAATGATTGGATTTGATGTCCTGTAAAGCAACTCACTTGATCCCTTGAAAGATTTAGGGATAGTTAAAAATGAAAAAAAAGTTTTAATTTTAAAAGAACAAACCACAAAATACGATTTACAAAAAAATATGGGAGCTTGAAGAGCAACAGCTAAACTAAAAATGCGGTATAAATGTACTTTATACCAGGTTAAAGTTCATATTGCTACTGTGTGTAATAAATAATAGATATACAGCTATAGCACACAAAACGAAGCCTATGATAGGCCGGGTACTGTAAAAAGTCTGGCCGCGCCAAGGCCAAGGCCGATACATGGGGTCGGTCGGTCTGGTTCGAATTTAAATAGACCCTAGACGTCTGTGACAGATTCCTGTATGTATTTAATGTACATTATCACCCTTTAGAAATATTTAATGTACATTGTCGCCCTTTAGAAATATTTAATGTACATTGTCGCCCTTCAGAAATATTTAATGTACATTGTCACCCTTTAGAAATATTTAATGTACATTGTCGCTCTTTAAAAATATTTAATGTACATTGTCGCCCTTTAGAAATATTTAATGTACATGTTACCCTTTAGAAATATTTAATGTACATTGTTACCCTTTAGAAATATTTAATGTACATTGTTACCCTTTAGAAATATTTTATAGAAATAGAATATAAATGTTACTTACTCCCAATATTCTTCAACCGGAGATTTGGTTTGGTTTGGTAATATGGTTTGGTCTCCTGATATGGTTTGGTTTTCTCCACCAATACCCTCACTACAATACTCAGTGTTCCAATCATTGCCTGGATAAAATAAACGAGATTGGCACTGAACCAGAAAAAAAGGTTTTAATAATTAAAAAGGAATAATGTGAATTAGCAAGAAAAAAAATTGGTGTCTTATTTTATTTCTAAAAAAACTTACTGCAGTCCTTCCAAGGTAGGTTCGGAATATTTATCATCGTAGAGATCAAATAGAACAGTGTCCAGGCAATAATAATACAGTAGTAGATATCTGGACCAAATCATATATTAAAACATTTATCAATCAATATCAAAATAAGTATTTATTGGCAAATTAATTGAGTTAATCTATTCTAAAGCAACATTATTTCTAAAACAGAATTAAATATCTATATAAATATATTTTGCTTGTCTGGGTGTCTGATTGTTAGTTTAGTTTGTTTTTAACTGACAAACGTAAAAACTGCGGAACCGATCGAGTCTAAATGTTTTGTGGGATTTGACATGATCCCAGGGAAGGGATATGGATGGTTAAAATTGAAAACATTTCCTGCAGAAAATTTCGATTGCTCAAAATCCACGAAAAAAAGATAAGAGAGCGCCCAGGAAGCCTAGTTATTAATAAATGGATTTCCTAGCCAGAATACAATTGTCATTGTAGCGTATCCAACCCCTTGAAGTATTGGAACCAGCTGACCGATCATGGTTAGTCCACCTGATCCAAGATATTGACCGCAAGCAACCTCCTGATAATAGTTGTTACAAATGTTAAAATAATTTACACAAATTATGTCTGATGGTTTATATTTTCACATCTTTAAAAAGAGGAACATTTTTTGTTGTGGAGGAAAAAACTCTTCCATTTCTTTTAAAATACTTTATTTTAATAAAAAAAATTACCAAATAAAGATAATTATAATGATGGTAAAAATAGTATAGAAATTACCTCCTCCATTCTTGTAGCACAGATATGGGAATCTCCATACATTTCCCAATCCGACTAAAAATATTTTTAATTCATTCTTTTTCAAATGAAATTTAGTTTTTGAGATTTTTAAATACATAAAACTGGATTACAAGTAGTAAAGTTGTCATTTCACATCTTATTGAAATATACTTGCATGTTCAGTGAAGTAAAAACATAATCTTTTTTAAAGCAAACGTTTATCTAAATAATATACTTTTAAAAATATCAGTTATGAAGCTAAAATTCATTAACACAATGTTTCATGTTTATGCAATCATTTGTATGAATACGTATCTATATAAATGTATAAATGTATATACATTGAAAATGCAAGGTTCGAATTTCTGGCAAGCTTATCCATAAATTTAATTCTGAACTTTATATTAAATTTAAAACTAAGATTATGAATAAGTTTAAAAAATTAGGTCTAAAATGCATAACGAAAACTAAATACCTCTTGTCATGAATGTTTTTTTTTTGTAAAATGAGAATTAGGCGAATTATATCTAAATTATTGTAAAAATCTAAATATTTTAGTTCCTGAGACGGAGATACAAGAAAAGAGAAAATCCAGTTTATTTGAGAAACTTCCTCGTTGCTTGTCTTCCTCCTAACAATAAAATACAATCTAATTAACAGAAACTTTTTTCAACAAAATTAAATTTTCTAATCCTTATATCTTAGCAACCTGATTGTGCGAATCTTTGATATTGTAAACTTAGATTATTTAATCTATAACAGAATTCATAGTTTGAAATTTCAAAGGTCTGCAACATTGGGATGCTAAGATATAGAAGTTATAAACCTAGTTCCTTAATAGGACCAAAGTTGATTGAAATTGCGTGAAATTACAAACTTTGGTTTTCATCGTCTTTTCAAAAGAAAATATGTTTACAAAAGGTAGAGGGTATAGGGTTTGTTTACACAAAAAACTGATGTGAGTGTAACGTATTTGGACTATTATGAAAAAATGTCCTAACCAATAACAAAGATTGTAAACAAAGGCCGAACATTTTCTGAACAGAGTAGTAAGACCAAACTTGTTTACTAACTATTGAATGTTCTGAACAGAGTAGCAAGGCCAAACTTGTTTACTAACTATTGAATTTTCTGAACAGAGTAGTAAGACCAAACTTGTTTACTAACTATTGAATTTTCTGAACAGACTAGCAAGGCCAAACTTGTTTACTAACTATTGAATTTTCTGAACAGAGTAGCAAGGCCAAACTTGTTTACTGACTATTGAATTTTTACCCTAAACCAGTTCCTGAGCTGTCTTAAAATGTCACAGGAGAGGTGCAGGGTCTTTCGACACTTTAAAGTCACCCAGGTCTCAATAGTTGATGCATGCTTTACATAAATGTGTTGAAGAAAACTATGCAAATAAAAGATGACTGTTTTTTATGAATCTTAGAGTATTCTTGAAAGGACAATTCTTCTTTTATGATATTTAATTTGGCATATTTGTTGAACCATTTCAAACATAGTTTCTTTATGCCACATTTTAGATATTCATGAACATTCCCTTTAATAATTACCTCTACAGCTGCTCCTCCGTCATTTGGAGGTTCCAGGTTTAAATGGAACTTTACAGGCACAGGAGCAGTTTCCTTCACCTATAAACAGTTTTTAAATGGATTATCGACGGATAGAACTGTATAGGGGTTTCTTCCTCCTCCTCATCAGAATCATCACATTCAATCCGTACATCTCTGTATTACAAAATTTAAGTAATTGGAGAGGTCGTTGAACTAATTAACTCAACCGATTCAAATCCTGAATCACTGATTCAAAGTTAAAGATTCATCAGTGTTCAGATAATTAATTAAGAGAGCGAGAGTTCAGGATTTGAACCGGTTGTAGTTAGTTAAATGGAGGTTATTAAATCCGGTCCTCCTTACCTAGTACCTACCTCCTACCCGACTTTTACTATACCTAAAAATTTACCTACTTTGCTTTAACTGTGCCTCACAACCTACCTACCCGACTTTTACTGTACCTAAAAATATACCTACCTTGCTTTAACTATACCTGACATCCTACCTACCTGACTTTTAATACACCTAAAAACATACATATCTACCTTTTATTACATCTGACAACTACCTACCCGAATTGTACTATATCTAACAACTTACCTACCTACCTTTTACTATACCTAACAACCTAACAACCTACCAACCTACCTTTCACCCTACCTAACAACCTACCTACCTATCTGAATTTTATTATACCTAACAACTTACCTACCTTCCTTTTACAATACCTTAACCTACCTGCATATCCACCTATTCATCCAATGATTTACATTGGACTTATTGCTTATCATAACAAAGGAACTATTATGAAATATCAAAGGTCTATAATGTAAGATTGCAAAGATATAAGAATAAGAATTTATTTTAAGAACTCAGTTTCTTTATCTTTGTTTATCTTTGAGTTTGAGTTGTTGGAGATTTCTTTGAATTTATGACTTTTCATGTTTTTTATTTTATAGTTTTTAAAACTTACGTTGTACAATCTTCAGTGTACTTTTTGATTTTTCCAGTCATTAGACCTGTTGCTGCTGTCTTGCTTTCTCCAACCATTTTCTTTACCTGGAATTTTTATAAATTGAAGGAACCTATTATTTACTGGAATGGGAGGAGAAGTACGAAAGTTATTTCCAGGTTTGTAAAATTTCTTTAAACAAAATATAGATTTAAAATTTATTTCGATGTTAATACTTCAATAATATAAACATTTTTTATCAACTCAAGAATTTAAAAAAGGTCGTTTATATCTAATGATACATGGCTTGTCAGTCTGTTTGTATCCAATAAACGTCAATACGGCTAACTAATAAAATTTATCAATTTAAACCGAAAAAATCCGCGATTTTTTGGTTTATTACAGAGTACGGGGGAAAAATGGCAAGTTCTAAACCTGTTACTAAAAAAGTGGCGCAAAACGTCATAAAAACTTTGTTTTTTTTAAATTATGCAATTGCCTCCTGAAATTACTGAATATATTAATTTTACTTGAAAAATGTAAGGACAGATTGTTCTACTACTGCCAACTGTGTTGATGAACTCCTATTAATTTACTAGTTGCTACTGTATAACTGAAGAAATAAATCCAATAGAAGAAAGCCTAGAAAGTTTACTATAAAATATTCATGAAAAGAGTAATTTTAGGGAAGCAAATATTCAACTCTTCTCACTCATCATAGTACTCATAGTCATAACACAGTTCAATTACGACTGAACTGATCTTCCAAATCCGGCTCAAAAAAGGAGAAGAGAGGGATCGGAAATTGTGGAAAAATAAATTTTAAAAAAATATTTAAACGAAAGCTTGGATAGCTAAATTCAAAA
The DNA here is from genome assembly GCF_000591075.1 of Eurytemora carolleeae. NCBI lineage: Eukaryota > Metazoa > Arthropoda > Copepoda > Calanoida > Temoridae > Eurytemora > Eurytemora carolleeae. The sequence goes on from NW_019396487.1 coordinate 292,216, forward strand.
TTAATCTTATAATAATTTTGCACCCAAATATCATCCCCCTTACATTTTGTTACGTAAATATATCCCGAGTTAGCCTCCACGTGATATGAGGATGGGAGTGGAGGTCAGAGGGGAGGGAAAGGAGGCTGGTTTATGGTCGAAGTCAGGCAGTGGAGGGGGATGCAGTATGACGTTTAAAATAAACCGGCTTGTTCTGGTTTCTAAATCCATAGAAATAAAGTAGTAATCTCTCTTTGTCTGTCCGATCATAACTCGAGAACCCCTGAAACGATTTGCCTCAAATTTTAATAGAGGAACGAAAATGTCTTTGCTTAGTTTTACATTTTAAAGAGAATGACCGGCAATGTATGGTAGTTGAACTGAGAATGTAGTATTGTAGAGAATTTTTTCAAAATCATCCATTTGGGTGGTTACGTTTTGAGAATCGATTTTTGAAAATTCTTAAATAACGACGACAAAAATGTATCAAAAATTCTACAGTAAACTCATCAGTTGTTCAGGAACATATTTCATAATAAAAATTTGTCAATAAATCAATGTTAGAATCAATTACTTCTTTTTCATCATTACATTGATTTGGTTATTTTTTACAAATTTGTTAGCAGATTTCTTAAAATTTTTAGAATATCGCCTTTCAATAAAAATACTTGAAAATCTACACATATTTCATAATAAAAATTTGTCAATAAATCAATGTTAGAATCAATTACTTCTTTTTCATCATTACATTGATTTGGTTATTTTTTACAAACTTGTTAGCAGATTTCTTAAAATTCTTAGAATATCGCCTTTCAATAAAAATACTTGAAAATCTACAGAAAATGTTTGGAAACAATGAAATATTACAGAAACCAATAACTGAAAAAGATTAGTTATTTTCGATGATAAGAATTAAATTTTATTGTTACATTTTTCGTCGTCGTTATTTAATAATTTTAAAAAAATTCTCAAAACGTAACATAAAATTCACATTTGTTTTGGGAGAGGTAAGGAGTTGATTGGTAGGAGATTGTCATGTAATCTGTGGCAGGGTGAGAATTAACAAATTAAATTAAAATACAGGATGTAGAGCTAGGATGGTGGAGACAAACAAGCTAAAAAGAAATTTACTATTACATAAACAGTTTGTCTTAAAAAAGTAAATCTTAATGGAGATTAAGACTTTTTGTGCATGAACTAGTGCAGCTTTATATAAAGATAGACAAATTATTTTATATCATTTCATAGGTGTATTATGTACGAATCATACTATATAAGCACCAATACAAAACATAATAGATTTTGTGAAATAATTGAATAATAAAATACAATAAAAGGACGAATGGTTCCTGTTAATTACATCTCCAAAATGGATTTTTTTAAAAGAATATGTATGTCGTCTTTAAAAAAAAATTTAGAACTTTGTTACATAATGTTGCTTAATAATTTTCTTTGGTCTTCTTTTGTTAAGTTTGCTTGACCTCTATTCAGTTTTGCCAACTGATTACAGAAATGTCATGAGAGGAAATATTGAAGAGATTGAAGTTCTTCAAACAGTGGTAGGCAATTATATTAATACAATGAAGACGACTTTTTAAAAATAATGCTTTAATCCCTAACAAGCATTGTTTAAATTACAAGTTAACAAGTTAACACAGAAAAGCTGTTTAACCAATTCCATTCCTCCACCCCATGATTTAGGGTGCAAGGAAGGATTTCAAAAAAGTTCAAAAATAAATATTTTTACTTTTGACAAATATCAACAACACATGTTTCATTTTTCAAGGGCTTTTCAAATATGTAAATTTTAGCCCTGTCGCTTAATGAATAAAAAAGTTACTAACCCTATCTGATTTTTTAAACTCGCCATTTGACTGTCCTCCACCCTACCCTAAGCAACGACGAAGTTGAAAAAGATAAGAAGTTTTAGGATTCTAATGTTAGCAGTTTTTAAATTATTTAGAAATTATACTAAATAAATCGTGATAAGGTTAATTGTCAACTAATCTTTGTTTACTATTATTGTGCCTCTGCTTTTCTAAAGATTGGTTTAGATTTAAAATAGAAATATAAAAAGTCATCTTCATTGTTTTGATTCATACGACGACGACTGTTCCAACCTAAGAAGTGCATTTCTTTTAAACCATATAGTCTCATTAAGTCATCTCCCAGCTATAAGGGGATTTTAAGGAAGAAAACTAGGTATATATGGTATTGTAAAAGTCACATTATAAAGAAAGACGACCTTTGATAAAACCATTTTCCGAATGAAGTATAATAATATATCATGGGACGAACCGGGTCGACTAGCACTCCATTGAATTCTAATCTCCTAGGGGGGTCCCTGCACTTGCATAGTGTACGTAATTAGCTGAAACAGAACCGGAGTATCGTCAAATGAAACTATCAGTTTTCTTTGTGAGGTCTATCGTAGATTCTAATTTAAGATATCAGAAAACAAAAAGTGAATGTAAAGAAACCACATGAAAATAATATTTCTTATCAAAAATATTGGTATCTAATTCTAAAAAACTGCCTAACCCAATTCATGAAACCGGGTTTCTGATACTGGGTTTCATCACGATACGCGCGCGTCTTAAGTTTCGGGCGCAGATACAGCAAACACAGAAATGGGAGTTTCTCTCAGCTCCATACAAAGTTCCAATAATTACTTTCTTAATTAACAGAAATTAGGGGACATATTTAGGATTTAGGATGTTTGCCTCCTAATACGAAGAATGACCACCAAGCCCCTTGAAACCTGCATCTCGCTTCCAAGCCTCCACCTTCCTGTCTCATGCACGCCCTCCATTTTTGGTCTCCAATAAAAAGTATTTGCCTTCTTTTACATCAACCAACAACCTTTTTTTTCAAACAACCTCAACATGATAAAATAGTTTTTTAATGATACTCTGCGGCTCCGGAGACCATTTTGTGGGCCCGAGGCTCTGCAACCCCCTCTCTCATTGTCCTGGGTCCTGGCTTTTATCAGAGGGTGTTTCAATGTTTACTTATTCTTTATTTATATTAGAGAGGGAGAAAAGGGAGTTTTAATGCATGATAAGATAATTAGTATAATTAGTATTATACTATTTCACATTAAACTAAAATATTTAGCGCAGTGTTAAAATGATCAAAATATTTATATTCTTGACAGCACATGCTCTAGCAATTCCAGGTATATTTGAAAAGTAATGAAACAATAAAATAAAAACCCAAGTACTTAAAGTACTTAAATTGCTTAAAGAAACTTTTAGAGCAAATTATTAAAAGTCTAAATTTTCTCAACTCGATGCCAGTTAATTGATTTTACAAAATATGTGAAAAAATGTATTAATATAGTTATTTTGTCTCATTTTTTGCAATTAAAGTGATTATATGCACAAAATGTCCTTTCTAAGAAATGTCTTATCCCAGAAATGTTCTTACTAAAAATCACCGTTCTATGTAATGAAAAACTATAGGGTTTGTTTATACACAATGCACAATGCACAATGCACAATGCACAATGCACAATGCACAATGCACAATGCATAATGCACAATGCACAATGCACAATGCACAATGCACAATGCACAATGCACAATGCACAATGCAAAATTCACAATGAACAATGCACAATGCGCAATGCACAATGCACAATACACAATGTTCACAATGAAAATCTAAAGTCTGCAGTCTGCAGAGATTATTTTTCTGAATGATTGTTTAACTAATGATGTTATATTGTCGCATATATATAATCCCTGAACTATTATGAATAAGTTATACCCCTGGTCATTAATCTTTGCTCTTAATAATTAAACATTCTGCTTTTGTATCAATAGCGTCATAAAAAATGCAAATTCTGTAACCTGAGGCCGAATTTAATGAATTTGAGACGCGGCTTAAATTGGAGAAGCGGTTCAAATATTGTTGATTCAATTTAAAATTGTTTTCAATGTTTCTAGATTTAAGCCGGCGCTGAATTGAACCCGGGTTTTGGCGGATTCAAGACGCGGCTCAAATTCATTAAATTCGGACTCTGGGTGGTAATTATATATAAAAACTAGCTTGGAAACCCAGCTTTACCTGTAAACAAAGTTTTATTTATAAAAACTGAAAACTTTTAAAACAAGCTAATAACATTCCCGTGGTTCTGCCAAGTTCCTCAGTCAAAATATGAGGCAAATCGATTAAGGGGTTTATCTGAGTTATGATCGGACAAACAAACAAACAAACAAACAAACAGAGATCAATACTTTGTTTAAATAGAAGTGAAACGATACGTATACTGATTCTCTCAACCTTTTTTCAATTTAAAATAAACGTTAATGCGTGTAAACGCAAATAAGATTATTTTTTTTTTCGGCGACACTTTTAGTATAACTCGCTTTATTCTGGTTACTATACGTACAATACAGAGAGGCAAAGGTTGATTTGAAAGTGGATTTTATCGTAGGTTTCATAGAAAACAAGTTTAAGTAACAAACTTACAACTTTATTTTTTTACCTTTTAAAACTAACAAGAAAATAAAACTTTAAAATAATCATTTTCTTAAGGAGATAATGGACCGCCTGGGTTAACAGATAAAGTTCTATTTTGTGATGGATGCTTTGCAATGATCAGGTAAATATCTTCTTTATAATAAAGCTCATATATATATATGTCAGCTATAGCCAGCCAAATGGATGGACCGAATGTGCTGGATTTTTTTAGGGAACCAAGGGGTATTTCAGGGGTAACATAGGCTAAAAAAATTCGACATTTAAAAAAAAAATTTTATTCAAAAAGAAATTCCAGACTGACAACACCGGGCACTAGTATCCATTAAAGGGAGTGTTCGCAAAAATAATCGCTTTTGATCGCTACTAATCTTGATTCATACAAATTGAGAATTAGTTGCAATATAGGACTGGGATCGTAAAAAAATAAATTTAATTTCAAACAAATCATTCAGATATTATAACCTGAAGTCATTGATTATTTTGTTGAGCCTCACTTCAAATAAACTTTGAAGGTATATGAGCTTAATTACTAGAAACGGAAACAGGAAGCGTCCAAATAAACCTTGTAACAATTAACATAATTAATATAACTCGGTTTTATCTCAGATTGAATTCAATCTTAATCTCAATATTATAACAGAATATATTTTCAGCGAAATTTTTGAGGATTTGGAGACTTTTAGGGAACTAGCAGGAAATACGAGGTATACTTCTAAATAATAACAAATGAATTTGGATTTGGATCCCCCATATCCACACTTTTTAGAATTCATTATTTTGGGAAAACATAGTTTTTTTTTGGGGGGGGGGGGGGTAAACCACATTATTTCGGGAGACCCTAATATTTTCGCAAAAATCTTATCAAAATGAATAACATGAACATTGAATAAGTTGTTTTTTAGGTTAATTGAGGAAACCCTGGCCAATATTTTAGGTTAATTGAGGAAACCCTGGCCAATATTTCAGGGTAATTGAGGAAACGCTCGCAATACTTTATGTTAGTTAATGAAACCCTGGCAAATATTATGTGTTAATTAATGAAACCCTGGCAAATATTATATGTTAATTAAAGAAACCCTGGCAAATATTTTAGGTTAATCGAGGAAACCCTGGCCAATATTTGTGATCATCAGAGACTTCGACGATACAAATTCTCTCCTCCAACCCAGGTATAAAGTTTCCTTATATTTTCATGATCTTAATTTATTTTATGTACTTTTTTTCAATCTTTTGTAGTTTTTCAGAATTGCCCCTATAAGTAGTAATTGTACTAATGAGAACTAGATACAGGGTGTCCCACTAAACATGAAAGTAGTCTTTAAACTTCAAATTATACATTCACATGTATGATTCTTGAAACAATATCCACAAAATTCTCCGATCCAGGCATTTCCAAAATGTGGTCTGCCTTCTCTGTGTTGTCAATATTATCAGAGATATTTAGAATTTTGTTCAGATTTCAATCTTTGAAATGTCTTGATAATATTGAAAGCACAACAAAAAGCAGACCACATGTTGGAAATGCCAAGACCATAGATTAATTAAAATAACAGATAGGACACTAGATGTCCTATTTTCAAAATTTAGGGGTTTTTCGTTCACAATAATCCTGAGGCAGACGCCCATAGGAGTTACACGCAGTTGGTGTAGAGTTACAAGACAGAGAGAGAGAGAGCCTGTTATATACGCCGACTGAGGTTAACTCCTTTGGGCTTCTGCCTCAGGTTTATTGTGAACGAAAAACCCCTAAATCTTGAAAAGACGAAATCTAGGGACCTATCTGTTATTTTTCTTAATCTATGGCCAACACTAAGTATAATTTGTAATTAAAAACTCAAGAATTTTATTTCTAACGAATAAATGCCGAAAATTATTTTAAAGATTATTGACGACCTTCAGTTCGTCTTGCTCTGTTATGTTTCGTGGGACACCCCGTGCATATGTTACATAATGTGATTAAGAAATGATTTTCAGAAGAAAACCTGTTTAGCTATTCAAAAACACTACAACAATGAACTGGTAAAGTAAGTTTTTTAAAAATTATAAAATATTTCTTTTAATTTTACTGTGGCGGATACATGGGGCAGCATTGAAGCAATTGCTCCCCCCCCCCCCCCTATAGCTACCGTTTATACTGGTACAAGAAGGTCTAGTGGACCCAGTGTATAAAGTGTTTATACTGGTACAAGAAGGTCTAGTGGACCCAGTGTATAAAGTGTTTACAAGATATGAACAAAAATGTGTCATTTCTTCTTACTCTATAGTCAACTGTTTACAAAACTCATCTTGATTTTGGACTCTCATTTTAAACTTTTTTTTGTGCATTTCAGCTTTTAGCCTTTATTATTTAGCAAAAAATATACATTTTTAAAAAGCCCTTGACCCAGCAAATTCAAATATGCAAAAGTAATTGAAAAACTATCAAAAGCTTTTCTGTTTAAAGGTGTCTGTGCAAAAGTGTATGTAAAATTTCTTAGAAAAAATTGTGCAATCAACTTTCTTTTGTTGAAAGCTTTCTAAAAAACTATAAAATGTTTAAATTCAATCACAGGAAGTAGGTCTAAGTACAGATTTAGTCTGGTATAGGTAAAAAATGGCATACAGGCAGTATGGTATAAAAGCTCCGCTTTTAGCTTAGAGTTAATTGCATGTATTAATTCGAAAAGTCAGCCTCAGACAAATACTTTTTAAGTTATGTCCAAAAAATGTTAGAGAGGGTTAATAGGATAATTTTTAAATGTCTACATAAATGTTTACGTACAGAGATTTAATTAACTTATCACTGTTATCCTACCCTTTGCCTTTATTCTAGACATGAAGGGATTCAAGTTGTGAAAGTCTGGTTAAAGACTCAGCTAGAATGAACATTGTGTTAGGTTTATAGTTAGTGTCTCTGTTTACCTAAGCTAAGGAGGATCCATCTGAGATATGGGTCAGCTGGGAGAAGAAGGCGGGCAGGGCGAGGCAAAGGATTACCCACAATGGATGAGAATGTAAAGACGACCTCAAACTCTTTAAAATAAGTCTTCTGCCTCGAATGTGGTATTTAAATGGCTTAAATAGTGATATTTAGGATATTCTCGGCAAGTTACACAAGTTTTATTTGGTTTTTATTTTAAGTTCAAATTTGGCCTAAACTTAGATGAAAATCTTGAGTTTTTAACAATAATTGTTTTAAAATGGTGCCAGAGTTTTGTACAATGTTCTATTCCTTGATGCTGCCAAGTTCTGGACTGGTCACCCTAAACTAAGATTTTACAAGTTTATGGATTATGAACAAACGTTTTTGTTTACAAGTTTTAGCTCCAAGTTCAGGATTGGTATTTAAAAGTTGGTCTATTTCGGCTGGTCCGGAAACGTGGAAAATGACCTGTAACATTTTGACGAAAAAAAGTTGATAAATGCATTGAATCAAGTTTTCAATTACACACTTTTTTCCGGAAATTAAGCGCACTGGCTCGGCTCCTATTTAAATGTCAAGGATATTTGCTATATCAACACTAAGCTCTCATATAAATCATTATCACGATTTCGCACTTTACTTATTTATAAGCTAAAGAAATGAATTAATTAACCTTGTATATTAATTTGAAAAACGGGTCAGAAATTTACACAGAGCAAAAAAATATAACCACTAATTCATGTCAATTTGAATAATTGACAAATAGAAGTATAGTATAATTGAAACAAATTATCAAGTCACAAATTTCCTTTCAGACTGGTCTCTGAGACGAGTAGAGAAAAAGAAAAAGAACTGGACAATTTAGTGGAATTATTTTGCTTTCAGGTTGGAATCTAATAAAATGACACTCTCTCAAACATTTGATCATCATTTGTCATTATTAGTAACACATTGGTATTTGCCAAAGAAATTGAGTTTTTGCCACAAACTCGATAATCTTCTAATTGGTATCGTTGTAACTCTATGTTGTAGACCTTTGATATTATAAAATATACATTTTAATAGATCAAATAGTGTAAATTTGAAATATCATACGATACACAATCAGGTTGCAAAGATTTAGGAATTATAATATTTGTGCTTGTGGCAAAACTAATTTCCTTTGAGGTTTATACAACCTAAATGAGAATACGTAAAATTTAAATACGCTCAGTGTCAACATCTTAAGAGTCATAAGGTTCAAAGATGTTGAATAAATGTGGTAAACTCATGTTTTATGAAAATGGCGAAAAAAATAATTAAAATTGGAAATAACAGACAAGCAATAATATAAATTTCTAAAAAACATTAGCATGATTTTTTTGCCAAAAAAGTCAACAAAAAATAAATGGAATAACCTCTGTTAGTAAATAAACTGACTTACAATTGTTAAAATAAATCACATTAAAAAGTGGTAAAAACTCTATGATAAATATAAGGAAATGAAGCGACTTAATTAAAGGTAAAGTAGACTTTTAAAAGTCGAAAAATTCGATTCCTGGAAGTGAAAATTCGGGTATAAAGTGTAGATTTTTTTAAATAATCTACCAAATTTTTTTTCCTAGAGGGGGATGGTTAATTTTGTGGACTATATCCCATTTTGCTTTATATAGTCTGAATGTGTACTGTAGAGCTTGCCCGGTACTTGAAATAAACCGACGTTTGAGAAAAGATGGGATTGTAATTTAAAAAGTATTTAAAAGCTAAAGTATCAGGAGTAAAAGACTTTTCATAATTTACTTTAAAAACCTAACTGCTTAATATATTTCATCATTATAATACAAACGACTTTCAATATTTAGTCATATATCAAGCTCTTAAACATCATGGATTAACACAAAAGTCAAGAGAAGCTGTCAATTAAAAAAGCTTCTCTCTTTATTTTCTTGTTTATTTGTAATTCGAAAAAGACTTGATAACAATAAAAAATATAGTTCTCATTATATTGATATAATCACCTACTTACTAGATAACGGGAGCCTGTGCTGGTATGAAGGTTCCTACTGTACAGATGAGAAGATATATTGATATAATCTCCTACCAATATATAACTCACTAGATAACAGGAGCCTGTGCTGGTATGAAGGTTCCTACTGTACAGATGAGAAAATATATTGATATAATCACCTACTTACTAGATAACGGGAGCCTGTGCTGGTATGATGGTTCCTACTGTACAGATGAGAAAATATATTGATATAATCTCCTACCAATATATAACTTACTAGATAACGGGAGCCTGTGCTGGTATGAAGATTCCTACTGTACAGATGAGAAAAGAGCGTCAAGAAGCACAGAAACTTGCAGATGGAAAGAAAATGGCCGACAAACATGAGATCGAGGATGAAATAATTAAAATTGAAGAAAACGTTTTTTCAGGAGAGAAAACTGAGCTATGAATATATACAAATATGATTTACATTAAGATTTAAAATTCAAATTACAGCAAAAATAATTAATAAAATAATATTAGTGGTAATAGTATTTCTCTGGGTTATAAATAAGAAAGTAACCACGCCCATTAATAATTAAAAACGATTTTTGCCATTTTGTAATTACACTGAATAATTTAATGTCTAGATGTAAGAAAAAGAAAAGCAAATTGGTAAATGAGTGGTTGCAACATAAACAAATCATAAGTTCGTAAAACATTGAATACTTTTGTTTTTATCATACACTGTGATTTAAAGGTCTCATGCTCTTAAGCAAAAACCGATGAGATTCTTGCTATTTACAGAGTTTAATATACTTATACAGGGCTACAGAAAATCATTAGTGAGTTAGAGCGGTAAAATCAAAGACATTGCGTAAAAATGAAAAAACGCAAATTATTGAAATTTTTTTTTGCAGATTGATTATTTTACATACAGTGGTAACCAGAAAACTCTGAAAAAGGACTTTAAGAATCAATTTATATCTTTAAAAAGTCCAATAACCATGAGACAAGTACAACAATTGTGTAAACGTGAAAGAACAGCACTAAAAATAAAGAAATAAATGTTTTGCCGAAAATAAAATTTTCTAATCCATATATCTTTGCAACCTGATGGCGCAAACTTTTGAGATTTTAAACTCAGATTATTTTATCTACCAGAATTCATAATACGACATCGGTTGAAAAGATATAGCGATTAGAAAATCAGAGTTTGTTGCAAAGACTCAACTTCTTTTTTCTAAAAAGAAAGCCATCAATGATTGCCAGTTTCTACAGTTTCTACAGTTTCTACAGTTTCTAACCCTATTAGGAATTTCGATCTATCGCAATTTATACAATCAAAGGCAGAATTTAAAGAATTTGAGCCGCGGCTTATATATACTTGTTTCCACTAAAATTTGCATTCAATGTTTCAAGATTTAAGCCGGCGCTCAATTAAAACGGGTTTTGGTGGATTTGATACGCGGCTCAAATTAATTAAATTCGGACTCAAATCGTTGAATGATCCAAAAAGGGCTGGGCACTGGGAAAATAAACAGAACGAAACGATGTTTTTAGAAAACCGACAACTTTTGTTAACTTTCTGCTGAAAATTGTACAAAATTGAAATTGACGTTTCTAAATTTTTTAAAATGTTTTTATGTTTTCTGTTTCCTATTTTTGGACTAAAATAATAGTTAACGACTCTTAAACGATTTCTAAAATATCTTCCGTTAAACTTTTTAAAAAGATTGAGATCGTTAACGAACTGTAACTTAAAAAAGAATGAAACAATCAGTTCTAAGCTAAGAGGGAACGGATATCTGAAATGTTCCAGCTAACTTTTAATGAATGTTTTGAAAAAAACTCTAAAAGTGCCCAGCCCTATAGATGAATCGAACCGGTGACTGCTTAGAGTAATAGGGATAAATGCATTCACTCTTACCGTCGGGTCAAGACTATAGGCTACTCCAGTGAAGTCAATCTAGTACGTTTTATGCAAAACTGTCTGGATCCATGTGCGTTACGTTATCGTTTTTTATCCACCAATGAGCCCAAATATATTGCGTTATCACAACTGCAAAAAACAATGTGTATGAAAAGTTCTATGACTTTTTGTTCTAAAATAATGAATTTCACTTTCTTTAAAAGAGGGTGTCAAACTCCCANTTAATGAATTAGCGCTGAGAGTTAGTATTTTAGGTGATCAAAATAGAAAATTACTTTTATAACATGTAAATAATATTCCAACCTTAGAACTGTACCTTCAAATTTTCCACCAAGGCCTCATGCAAGAAAGATAAAAAAATTAAAAATAATTTTACTTGGAATTTTATGACATAATTTAAAAATATTGGTATCAATTAAAAAATTTTAAATTGTGCAAGCATTTTTTCTTTAAATTTAAATCTTGCTTGAGATCGGTCAATTTTCACTAATTTTATTTTCTGTAATTTGATTAGAATTCGTTGAACAAAATTACAAATGTATTGAATTTTGAATATCTGTTTAAAATTTTCATTTTCATTTGTAGTGTTTTTCTATATTTTTAATCATTACAACCCATTCCAGGGACCAGGGAGCCGTTTCTGATTTTTGTAAAAAAAAGCATTTTTAAATCATGCCAATTAGAATTCCAATTAAGAAGAGTATAATGTTGCTTCTGTAAAATGATCTTAGAAAAATGTCACAAAATTTCATACTCCAACTAGTTGATGGTTTTTTTGTCGCTGTAATGTCACTAAAAACTAGAATGTTTTTCAATTCTAAAATCACAATAAACTTACAATAAAGAATCATATTCAATAACTTACAGCGTTGGTTAAAACTTAAAATCTATCGGATTGATGAAAAGTAAAACTATCATGATTTGTCAATGAATTACGAGGGAACACAACACTTATATTCAGACATTTAAAAAATTTATAGAAAATGTTTTCTTTGATTAAATTATTAGTTTTGTTGAAGTATCTGCTGGAAAACAAGTTACAGTAAACTTTTAAGTTAGTCTCTAGCGCTACGGCTAGGACAGACTCAGGAAGTTACCACTTGGGATATTGCACATTTGGGAAGTTGCCACTTGGGAAAAGCGGGTCTAAAAGATTCTCTTGACCCCCCTTTTTCAAAAAGGAGGTCTTCGAGGNAAAAGTATAAGAAAGGAAAATGTATCCGGTTAAATATTAGAAATTTAAAGCATGTTCTTCTCAAACCTTTTAATTAGAGAAAACATTTGAGATTTATCCGTGCCTGAATTTCAGGGGTGTATATATAATTTAATATTTTTATTCTTTCCCTCCTAAATATTTTGATTTCCTTTTGTAAACTTTTGAGCTCAAAAGATGCCAATTTATAAGGTTTAAATTTTGGTGCATACTAATCTTCAAAAGGATGTATAATTTTAAAAACATAGTTTTGCAATTTGCTACAACATTTTTTCTACTTTAGTTGGACTTATTCATTTTTCAGTTTATTTATGTTCATTCCATTCCCTTCCCTACCTACCTCATCCCTTGCCTAACCCTTTTCCTTCCCCTCTTCCATCCCTCTTTTCCTCCTCTCTTTTTGGGCCTTTGATTTCTTGGAGGGAGGGGGGGGGGCAAGAACTATATACAACCTTGATGATAAAACAATATTTTTCTCGTTAATCTTCACAATGTTTTAAGTAGAATATTGTTATATTTTTTATTACAGAATAGCTAAGTGAAACATCTGATATGAATAAGTTGGTAGTTAATTAAGTTAATGAGAGCCATAAATTGTTGAATTCAGCTAGATCATACAGTGATAACCAGAAAACTCTGAATATGGAGACAACTTTTTGAATCAAGTTATAACTTTAAAAAGTTCCAATTGAGCGTGAACAAATTGTGTAAACAGACTAATTTCCCTAGATTAGTGAGTTTAACGTTTCAAGTAAAATTATTTGGTTTGCAAAAACATCAAATACAAATGTATTGCTATGATGTCGTCTTCCTATTCCGTTGTTTTATGATTATCACGGTATCTTATAAAAAGAGTAGGAAGTGAGAGATGAATTCGAGAAAGGAAAATATAAGACAAGTTTGTTTTCCTTCTTTAACCTACAACTGAAGCCTGGATGTCTCCCTTCTCTCCCTCCTATTCTCTTAAATATTGCGGGGTGCAAAGCCCCCTCCCTGCATGACTTAGATTTATAATTACGACGAGTACGGTGTGGGTATTTCATCCAATATATATATATATAGAGGAACGAGGAATACCTCTTTACAGTCTCCTTCTCTACTATACTTGGAGCTGGTCTATACATCCAGTTCATAGTTACACCTTCAAACTACAGGGTGTTCAAAGGGATACTGCTCTAATCTTAAACTACAGGGGGTTTCAAGGGATACTTAATAATCTTAAACTACAGGGTGATTCAAGGGATACTGATCTAATCTTAAACTACAGGGTGTTTCAAGGAATACTGCTCTAATCTTAAACTACAGGGTGATTCAAGGGATACTGCTCTAATCTTAAACTACAGGGTGTTTCAAGGGATACTGCTCTAATCTTAAACTACAGGGTGTTTCAAGGGATACTTACTAATATAAAACAACAGCGTGTTTCAAGGGATACTGCGCTAATCTTAAACTACAGGGTGATTTAATGGATACTGCTCTAATCTTAAACTAAAGGGTGTTTCAAGGGATACTTACTAATCTTAAACTACAGGGTGATTTGAGGAATACTGCTCTAATCTTAAACTACAGGGTGTTTCAAGGGATACTTACTAATCTTAAACTACAGGGTGATTCGAGGAATACTGCTCTAATCTTAAACTACAGGGTGATTCTAGGAATACTGCTCTAATCTTAAACTACAGGATGATTCATGGGATACTTACTAATCTTAAACTACAGGGTGATATCTTAAACTACAGGGTGATTCAAGGAATACTGCTCTTATCTTAAATGAAAGCTCCACTAATCTACAATTTAAATAAAGTGATTCCTCGCTAATTTCAGTAAAGTTGTAAAGTTGTAATTTTAATTTTAAATTTTAATTGAGGAACTTGGGAGAACCACGGGAATGTTCTTAGCTTGGTTTTGAGATTTTATGTTGAGTGGGTCTACTTTTATAGGGAAAAATAGCTAAATTCGTAATTCAACACCAAGCGCGGGTAAACGGCGGGATTAACTATGGGTACCCTGGGCAACGCCGGGTTCCCAATCTAATAAAATAAAATTAGATTAATGTGCTAGTCTTGACATAAAGGAGAATTACAGAGCTAGATACATAACTAATTTCAAACCTCAGACTGATAAAATGAATATTTCACTAACCAGTAGTTTAGGGATAATCTCAAATATAAAAATATAAAAATATAAAAGTATACAAATACAAAAATATAAAAGTATGAAAATATAAAAATATAAAAATGCAAAAATTTAATTCGCCTCCATCAATTTTTGTTCAATAAAAAAAATGGGCTACCAAGTATATTTCCAATATCATGATTATTTTATTTTATTTTATTTTATTTCACAAAGATAAAGTTCCATTTTGGTATTTTAAAATTTAAAAAAATGTAAAAAAGGTAAAAATATAAAACGAGAAGAACTAGGATTAGTATTATTAAAATTACTTTAAGATGATGAAAAACTTTAAATCCTTCATATAATCATAAATAAGCTTTCAAAAAATTCAAATTGTTTATCTTAACAAATATTTTTGATCAATTTTATTAAATAGATGTTTTAAGACTAAATTTAATTTTGTGGGTGATGTAATTTTATTTATTAATTTACAACATACTCTCTGCACGGGCATCTTGCTCACGCGGATTTAAAAGTTCGGTCCTCAACCCAGCCCAAGCTGTCACTTTCGATTTGAACAATAAACCACCATTCTTCGCTTTCCTTTTGTTTACCTTTTTAACGGCAGAAGCGTGTGAAATGAAAACGTATTTGAAGTTTAATTTTCGAAGAAACCGCATCTCGTGTTGGTAAGCATGTTATTCTTGTTGTATTTCTTGTTTATTCCTTAATTTTCAATCTTATCACCGTCTCCTTGGCGTTTTGTCAAAAAATATAAAAGTTGCGATCTTTGCATGCTATTTTTAAAAGCTTGGATTATTTTCAGACTTGCTACTCAGCACCTTGTATCTGTAAATTTGCGAATGTGAATTTTTGGCAAGGTTGGGGAGAAGGAAGGGTTGAGAAAACATACCGTGCGCAGTGAAATAGACAGAAGGAATAGGCAGAAGGAATAGGCAGAAGGAATAGACAGAAGGAATAGGCAGAAGGAGTAGGCATGGGTGTAGGTCAAAACTAGGGTTTCCAGCGAATGAAAGTTTTGTGAAAAAATTCGAAAATTTTCGGTCGCATTTTGCAAACTTTTTTGCGAAATTTCGCATTTTTTCGCGAACATAATTTAAGTAAAATTTCGCGATTTTTTTTCTTCTTAAAAGTATAAGAAAGGAAAATGTATCCGGTTAAATATTAGAAATTTAAAGCATGTTCTTCTCAAACCTTTTAATTAGAGAAAACATTTGAGATTTCAACTTTACGTGCAATTTACATTAGTTTAAGGCGTGACACCCCCTCCCCCCCCCTACTGAGCATCTGATAACACATGATGCAGAACCTGGTCCACATGTTGAACATAGCAGACCGTAAGTTATTTCAAGAAACAATTTTAATGTGAATTTTCTTTAAAAAAGTTGAAGATATATTTATTTGAAGATTTCAAAATTCAATGATTTTGTTAAAAATTAGGAAAAATCCAAAGGTTCAAATTCATTTTAAATTTTTGATTTAAATTCTAGAAATTTTTCGAAAATTTAAAATTTAATTTATTTTTGTCAAATTTGGCCAACAGAAACAGAATTCATGATGTATCAAGCTATAGTTTTCAACGTTTTTTAAGGTGAATATGGGGGTTCAAAACACCAATCGTTGCATGATCCGAACCCGTTCAATGATACCAGTTTAGTGTTTACTCGTACCAGCCCATTAAGTGTACCCAGAATGTACTTGACCCAGCCCGTTTATTGTAACAAAAGTAGACAGAGAGGTCCACACACTGATTAGATTACTAATTTAGTGAAATGTGTTTGTTTGAACTTCACAATTGATTTATCTTATGTTCCTTGGACTTGTAAAAAATTTGATTCTAAAAGTTATAACATTACAATCAAGTTTATAAATATAAAGATGATCAGTAAATTGGATTCTAAAAGTTATGATATTACAATCAAGTTTATAAATATAAAGATGATTAGTAAATTTGATTCTAAAAGTTATGACATTACAATCAAGTTTATAAATATAAAGATGATTAGTAAATTTGATTCTAAAAGTTATGACATTACAATCAAGTTTATAAATATAAAGATGATGAGTAAATTGCATGCTTCACGCATATGTAATTTTGCTTTCCAACAAACCGGGTATACAAAAATTCTAATAATAGGAAATATTAATAAAGTTCCAAAAAACAGAAATTAAAATATTGGATTTTTTTTGCATTCATGTTGGTCTGAATTTTGAATTTTATTAAAAATTATATTTGTACACCCTGTAGGCACTGCATTGCACTGGTGAGATCGAAATTAAGATTATAAAATCAATTTACTTCCAACACAAAAGTATGTAAGGAAAAAATGGTTTATTTTAAACTTTTTTAAAGTCATAAGTGTTGATTATTAAAGGAGAGGGGGGGGGGCAATTTCACACATTGGGGCGCCATATTTTTGTACAGGCTGCCTTGTATGTTAAAAACTAAAATAAAAGGATGACATTTTTAATGGAGCCTCTAGTTGTGGTCATCTACAAGGATCCGATGATCGGAGGTCATTCATTACCTCCATTTGACCTCCAAAAAAGAGGGGAATAAAGTACATCTTTTTCACCCTGACCCTCTTGTACTTTCAGCTTAAACCGAGCAGAATTCATATTTAAAAACATGCATAAACTTGACACAGATCTCTTTGATTCCGGAGGTCAAAATTCAGTAAGAATAAAAATGTTTGGTTTCCAGTCATAATTTTTGGTTTCAATTCCATGGCCCCTTTTTTCCCGTCCTGAGAAGATTCTCAAGATGATTGCCCTAAAATGGTATCGACACTATGAGGTCAACATATAAAATCAATTAAAATGTATGAAAAAACAAACATTTTTTAAGGTTGTACAGTGATAAAGAGTTTTACTTGACACTAATCAAATAGTTTTGTGGTTATCACTATTCCTCCTGAGTATTCAATTCTTTGAAATTTTCAGCTCTAAACCTGATTGACCTCTATACATATTACATGGGTCAAAGTATAGAAACTTAAAACACTGAAAACGGGACATGTTAGATATCAAGTTGAAGGATGTTTTGGTGTATACCCACAGTTTCAAATAACAGGAAACCCTGCCAGGACATGGATTCTATATCCGGAAGACATTTAAGTACAGTGAATAATTACAGCTAGCCTTTTACTGACTTTCGCGACCCTTTTCATGGAAATTATTTTTGCGTTAAACTGTTACTCTGAAAGTCGGCCATTTAAAATCCTTTTCTAATTTTGGCGGAATGTCTTAACAAATTAGCTAACTAAAAAAATATTCCTACTATTTTCAAGGATTTTTTTCCTCCAAATTTTGATGTTCCATAAACCTTCCATGAGGTCATGTGAGGTCCCACACAAAGTTTGGGCCTGATCGGTTCAGCCGTTTTGACGTTTATCGGTTACAAACAGACAAACAGATACCAGAATAGCAAAGTATACATAAAGATTACCCAAGGGTAAAAACTTTTAATTTTTCTTTATTAATTTTCAATTTTAAATATTTGAAAAAAAATTCTTGCAAATATTGAGCGCAAATATGTATGTTCCCACAAATTCTAATTTTCTATAGATTTTAAACTAAATATGAATTCTGTTAGGTCCACGTGTCTAGCTAGGTTGGATACATCAAAGTTCAGGTTGCAAAGATATGGAGATTAGAGTGATTGATTAGATTTGATTGTGGCGAGAATTCCGTTCCTTCGTTCTCGAAAATCTTGAATTCTTTCATACCAAAGATTGATTGTTTCTTAAATTGCAAATCATTATCAGAAATACGTATTCCTTATTAGAAGGATATTTAACCATTGTCAACAATATTTTAGAATATATCTGCCATGTAGGATAATAATACTGATAGCTATAGAAGCATATTAAAATCTTCTTTTCAAGACTTTCCCCAAAATGTTCACACAATTAATCATTAATTCATGCGCATATATTTTAAATTAATATTATTCAAATAGGACAAAACCTGACATGGTATCTTTAATAATCCAAATCCATAAATCTGTCGAAAACATCAGTAATGATATCAATAAAAACGGGTCAGTTTTAGTTTAATTTAAGGCTAAATCAATATAAGTATAATATAAACTCATTTTCTCAATTTTAGTTCTAAAAGCATTTAGATAATATTACAACAATTTATAACATATCCAAAATTGAATTATGACGTTTAATTTAATTTTTGTCAGACCCTGTAAAGATATTTTGGTCAAATCAATACAAATCAATTTATAAATATATACAAATCAATATAAATATATACAAATCAATATATGAATATATACAAATCAATATATGAATATATACAAATCAATATGAATATATACTAATCAATATGAATATATACAAATCAATATAAATATATACAAATCAATATAAATATATACAAATCAATATAAATACATATAAATCAATATCAATGTAAATATATACAAATCAATATAAATATATACAAATCAATATAAATACATATAAATCAATATAAATATATACAAATCAATAAAAATATATACAAATCAATATAAATATACACAAATCAATATAAATATATACAAATCAATATAAATACATATAAATCAATATCAATGTAAATATATACAAATCAATAAAAATATATACAAATCAATATAAATATATACAAATCAATATAAATATACACAAATCAATATGAATATATACAAACCAATATAAATCAATATAAATCAATATAAATATATACAATAAATGCAATAAATACTTTTAACATAACTGCACTCATTTTCTAAATTTTAATTCTAAAAGCATTTACATAATTTCAAATTTTTCTAGATATCCAAAATTGAATTATGAGCAGTAGTACATATGTGAATTTTCTTGTTTTTGTGACACCCCCGTAAAGATATTTTGGTCTTTTATTTTGAAAATATATTTAATATTTTACATTTTTCAGGGTCTTTCCGAATATAAGTTTTAGACATGTTTTTCCCTGGATAATATCATCAAATTATGAAATTTTATGAAAAATAATGCTACATAATACGTCAATTTACGTACTTTCCTCGCCCTTGAGGTAGGGCCATGGTTTGGTTTGGTTTGGTGGTGTGCTCGTTGCTTTGTGGGATTTGAAAAATCTTCCAAGAATCAGCAGAAACCAATCTCCTGCGTCCTGGGGGGATTGCTACAAGAATCAGCAGAAACCAGCCTCCTGCGTCCTGGGGGAATGGCTACAAGAATCAGCAGAAAACCAACCTCCTGCGTCCTGGGGGATTGCTACCAGAATCAGCAGAAACCAACCTCCTGCGTCCTGGGGGATTGCTACAAGAATCAGCAGAAACCAACCTCCTGCGTCCTGAGGGGATTGCTACAAGAATCAGCAGAAAACCAACCTCCTGCGTCCTGGGGGATTGCTACAAGAATCAGCAGAAACCAAACTCCTGCGTCCTGGGGGATGGCTATACAAGAATCAGCAGAAACCAATCTCCTGTGTCCTGGGGGGATTGCTAACTAGGGCACAGAATCCAGGTTGCAAGATCTCACGCACTAAACCAGTTAGTAAGATAAAATCAAGGCGTTACAGAACTTCGAAGTCTTGACAATTGATGCAACTTTAAATGAATTTGGATGATGCCCTATTTGTCAGATTTCTGTTAGTCCAGCAGTAGGTAAATATGATGATTAATAGATGGATAGAAGATAAGGCGTGTGCATACTATCTTTGCTTTCTTTTCTCTGTATACATAAACCTTTATTAAACCACAATGTAGAGTAAAATAAACAGATCAATCCAAATGCTTCATATCTATAAATGTATATATACTTAGCTTGGGTGTCAACCTGTTTGTTTGTAACCAATAAACGTCAAAAGGAGTGAACCAATCGGGGCCACATTTTATGTGGGACCTCACATAACCCCGGGGAAAAATAGATGCTCTATAATTACAAAAAATTGTCTCCAAAACTTTTTGATTTTCGTAAAAATTTTGAAAATCCATGAAAAAATATTATTAAATCCACAAAAGATGCTCACAGATAGAAGAACAATTAATAAATAGTGGATAGCCTATTAATATTAATTTCTAAAATGATTGAGTATCCTAATATTTAGTATTGTGT
Organism: Eurytemora carolleeae; assembly: GCF_000591075.1. Classification (NCBI taxonomy): domain Eukaryota; kingdom Metazoa; phylum Arthropoda; class Copepoda; order Calanoida; family Temoridae; genus Eurytemora; species Eurytemora carolleeae. The sequence goes on from NW_019396487.1 coordinate 312,931, forward strand.
TTTAGTACTAAGGAATATTTTTTAATAATTCAATGATTTATATTCATGTATAACCTATCTACACATATGAATAGATCAATATATTATGGTATCTATCTATCTGTCTATGAGATGTAATATATTTGTAAATGACGGAAATATATATCTTTATTGATACTTTATATAAACACCTGTCCATATTCACTGCCCAGTACATGATAGCTGTTAACACCTTGTGAACATAAAAATATATTTATATATATATTTTGCTTTCTAGCATTTAAATAATTTAATTTAAAGATAATCATGACAAGTAGCATACAGTAATCCACAATGGAATTGAGTCTTTACGACCAATTCAAATTGGCTAATCCCTAAATCTTTGCAACCTTCGTGTGTAAACCATTCATATTTTAAACTTAGATTTTTCCATCAAACAGAATTCATAGTTTGAAATATCTCAGGACTACGCAATTGCACTTAAATTTTACCAGAAGGGGATCATTCGTTTGGCGTACAGTCCCGTTTTGCCTCACATAGTCTGTATTTGTACTGTACTGCTTGCCCTGGCTAGTTGAAATTCGGCCCGGTACATGAAATTAACTGGAATGTACAGTGATTGGGTCGCAAAGATATAGGTTTAAAAAATTAGACTCAATTCCTCAAGGATTTTTAAGCTCTGGGAAAAAACAAGAAAAGCAAGCTTTAGATCTGACGCATTTATTTCCATAAAATATTTATGCCTGAAACAGGTTTAGTACTAAGCCAATTTGCTTCTAATTAACTTCTAGAAGAAACTTAACGAATTAGAAGGACAGAGAACAGATTTTTTGGGCATTTTGCGGTCCCCTAATGTACCATGCATAGGAATCCGATATCCACCTTTTTTTGAAATTTTTTACAGTATTCGGCGATTATATCAATACAATGAAGACATATTTTTATCAAATTACATGTTTAAAAACAAGCTAACTAAACTGGTCATTTCTCTTTGTTTAAATGTTCTGTTTAAAAGCTCATAGTTAAAATATCGAAAGTCGTCTTCATTTTATTGATATCTACGACGACGACTGTACAAATTGTGCGCAAAAATATAGCACAAAAAATAAGAGATTAAAAAAAATAGCAACTGTGTTTTTAATTTATTTGGCATTTTTACCCTTAATGAAGAATACAGTTTGTTGGATATAGTTTAAGATATAATTTTTATTTAAGAGAACAGGTTAAAGGATTTACAAAAAACATTTTTTTTCAGAGTTTTTGCAAACCCTTAACTTAGATCACTAAAGTTCAATTTTTGCTGTTGAAAATGAGAATGAGGTTCTGTAAAGCTGTGCAAAAAATGTAATGTAATGTAATGAAGTCAAGTCAAGTTTATTGGTATGAACCTGAAAGACCTGATATATTTGTTGTACTCGTGAGTACTATTGTGTAGTATAAAATTACTCTTCAAAGGGTTCAGAAGGTGTCCCTAAAAGTTATTCTAGGATTAGTTTGTCAGTCCATGCTTTATCCGTCTTGGAACTAGAAACCTTAAGGATTAGGAGAGAGAAACTTTGTTAATCCTTTGCTAAAAATGCCTAAAATCTCAAAGGCGTTTTGCTCTAGTCCCTATAGAACCAGTTGCTCACAACCACCAGCTACGGAACGTTAAACTATTTATTGTCAACTATGCTAGAACGGAAAAAAATACAGAAAATCTGCTATTCCTTATAACCTTATCTTATTTTGTGAAGCCTCCTGAAAGCTTTGTACTACATGTATATAGTAGAGACGTCGTCTTTGAATACACATTTTACATGTTTTAATACGAAAAACGTAAATTTCTTTCTAATTCAAATATCAAAAGTTTTCATATTTTTGTACATAATAACGAACACATAATGACATCAAAATATAATAAATTTAAATGTTATTGGGCTGCTGTTACTGAAAAAAACATCAACTAGTGTCTATGGAGAGGGACCGTCCCTTTCTGCTCAAATTCTGAACGAAAAATCGGCTTTTTCTCTGGCCACAGTTGTCTTTGAAAAGTAAGACTGTTACCAATCAAAAGCGAATAGGCTGTTTAGTTTACCCTGAAATTAACCAAATAAGTGAACGGTCCCTTTAAGGATTAGGAGAGAGAAACTTTGTTTATCCTTTGCTAAAAATGCCTATAATCTCAAAGGCGCTTTGCTCTAGTCCATGTAGAACCAGTTGCTCACAACCACCAGCTACGGAACGTTAAACTATTTATTATCAACTATGCTAGAACGGAGAAATACAGAAAATCTGCTATTCCTTATAACCTTATCTTATTTTGTGAAGCCTCCTGAAAGCTTTGTACTACATGTATGTATGTATGAATTTACATATATATTATCAATGCTTTATTCATAACAGCGTGATATTAATTTGAAACATAATGAATTGATTAATAGAATAAAGCTAATAATAAGACATTGCACAATATTCTCTTAATAATATATAGCGCTCACACATAATACATGTTCGTTTTATTATATATTTCATAGGCAACGCCGGGCACTTTAGATAAAACCATAATTTAATACCTAGCGCGGGTAAACGGCAGGTATGAATATGAATAATAATAAAAATCAGGGTAACACGGTGTTTTAAAGCTTTAGAACAGAATGTGCGATCTTTCGCATTAGGATCTTTTTTTCCGTTGATGATTGTCTTATATATTTGCCGCTTGCTAATGATTAGGCCATTAATGGCAGGGCTGGGAAGAAGTTCTGTTCACAAAGCGGAGGTTTTCGAAGATTAACAGAAGAGTTGTATGAACCAAGTTCAATAATGCGTAGATGAAGCAGGAACCGAGTTTAAACCAGGAAGATTATCTGAATTGTACTTAAAGAAGGAGTTGGAGAATATACTTCAGTCCCGCATACCATCTAGCGGGGGGAGTCTCTGGATAGAGGACATGATCCTATCGAAAAAACAATTTCAAATATTACTGCAATAAACAAAAGATGGCCTCGGGAGAATGTAAAACTTTTTGTAAATGTAAGATTTTTCAGTAAGCTGAAAAAATTAATATAAGTTTATGCTTTAGAATTATGATGTGATAAAATTTAAAAGCTTGACGATTTACTTTTAATAAAATAGAATGTATAAATTATCAATAAATAAATTTATTAAAATATGGATTTCATTCTTTTCATTTTTTTCTCGAATTTTATGTTAGAAGGTTTGAATTATGAATGACTAATATTTAATGTGCATTTCCCGAAAAAGTCCTGTTAGACATTGAATTATGTCTACTGTTCCTTTTGCATTGATTCCCATGGAAAGAGAACTTGTTTTGCTTTTATTAAAAAATTCCAATTTTACCATATAAAGTTTCACAATTTGAATATAATCTT
>NW_019396487.1:316455-331244 GCF_000591075.1 Eurytemora carolleeae
GGGGGGTAGGTTTTAATATTTCAAACTCAGGTTCTGTCCTCTCATAGTTCCCATAGTATCCTTTCGTACATTATCCTTTCAAATGCTATCCTTTTATAATTATCCAAACTGAGGCCGAATTTCAAGATTTAAGCCGACGCTCAATTGAAACCGTTTTTGGTGGATTTGAGACGCGGCTCAAATTCATTAAATTTGAACTCCGATATACTTTTCTATATGCATAATAGACTATTCAATCTAATACAGCTCATAGTTTGAAATATTAAATATTACGACATCAGAATAAAAAAGACTCGATCAGTTTTTTAAAATTCATTATATAACCGCTCTTTCCAGATTCATTAATTAATAGATCATTCCAATGTTGTTAAGAACGCTACTGTTTTGGAACGATGGCATCGTTCTTATAGCCCCCCTGCATACAACATATTCCAATGTTGTTAAGAACGCTACTGTTTTGGAACAATGACATCATTCTTGTAGCCCCCCTGCAAAGAACATATTCCAATGATGTTTAATAACAATGACATCTTTCTTATAGCCCCCCCCTGCATAGAACATTTTCCAATGTTGTTAAGAACGCTACTAGACTGTTTTTGGAACGATTGCATCAAAAAGTTTAAATAATTTTCTGATAAATTTTTTATTATCTTTAACATTTTTAAATTGTTTTATAATTATGCTTATTACTTAGCTTTACCTTAAATTCGGCGTTTTCTACTAAGTTTGCTAGAGTCTGATGCTCACATGGAACCAGGGTGTATTCAGGAGGGGGGGGGCTACGGGGGTTAAGCCCCCCCTGGACCAGTGAAATCTATTGATTTCAGGGGGTTTTCATACCCCAACGGGTACTGAGCTCCCCCCTGGAAAGATAAAAAAATTTAAGCCCCCCTGGACAAATTTCTAAATATGCCCCTGCATGGAACAGTATTAAATTTAGTCATTTTAGCTTTGCTGTCCAACATAATACCAAAAATTGGGGCAATTCGAGAATTTTGAAATAGGTGAATAATCACTTGAATTTGGTAATTGGACGAAAAATATTCAAATGTTCAAGGTAACAATATCTCAAGGAATGTAATAATTTCAGATCAACCTGGGAATATGACAAGGAATAGCAAGAAGTAAATTATTACAGCAGGTAATATTTTTGCAAATTAGATTTTACTAATTTCATTTTTATCTTATCTTTTTTTAGCGATTGATTATTTTTGAATTTTGAATCTTATAAATTGGTTATCTTTATTTATATTTTTTGCAACACATTTTTTTTCAACATTTTTTGCTAATTCAAACCATCAAGCAAGTATATTTATGTTATAAGTTAGGATACATTTCTAAGAAAACAGGGATTTCATCTTTTCCTAATAGAAAAAAACTTTCTTTTTACTTTTTACATAGTTTTGTAAATAAAATACAAAAGCAAATTTTCTTAAGTTTTGATAGTTTTGATTTGATCCGAATCCATAATGTTAGGGTTATCAATATAACAACATGAAACATTATGCATATGCATTAACTATGGTGACTAGGGCTGAAATTTATTTCAAGCGGTTTGTTAACAGTTAGTTCACCCTGACGTCTCTTTTACCCAAAAATCTAAAACATTTGATACACAGTTGGAAAACCCTTGGACTCTACTTAAATAATCTGCAAAAAAATTAGCAAATTTGCAAAATTTCAAATATTTATTGCAATCAAGTCATTAAGCAAAACATGTGCGACAACAGAAAGTGCGCGAAATATTATAAATTATACTTTTTTTAAAAACTCTCGACACGGCAAATTCAAATATGAGAAATTAAAAAAAGACTAAATGTGAATTCAAGGAAAACTGAAATTGTGTAAATTCCCTTTAAAGGCATCTGAGCAAAAATCGATGCAAAATTTTCTCACAAAATGGTACAATCTGTTTCATTTTGTCCAAGGCTTTCTAAAGAGCTTTAAATTGTCGAAATCCAATGACCGGAAGTGGGTCTAAATATAGATTTAGTCTGGTAAAGGTAAAATTAGGCATTCAGGCAGTAGGTATAAAGGCCTCGGTTTAAGCCTAAAGTGAGAGCATGTGTGGGTTAATAAGTCAAACAAATTTAACAGCTCCAAACCAATACTTTTTAGGTTATCTTCAAAAAACGTCAGGGGNGTTAAATATATTTATATAATTTTCATTTTCTAGAAGAGAACAGGGATGAAGTATGAACCTGATTCAGTTAGAATCAGTGATATTCGTGTAAGGTAAGTAAGGGAATAAATAAACGCATCAGGGTCTCTTTTCCCCAAGGTTGTATAATAAGCCAGGTTACTCTTGATGCGCTCTTTAATGTACGGGAAATGTCGTCTCCTAAGATAGATAGTTAAAAACCTCATATGACGTCACTCTCGCCTCTATGATCAGTGACGTCATATGAGATTTTATCTATCTATCATAGGAGACGACATTTTCAATACATTGGAGCGCATCAAGAATAACCAACCTTATTATACAACCTTGATTTTCCCTAAGATTACATAGGATATCGTAACATCTACAAGAAGAGATGGGCGGTTTTTTTCATTTTGTTCACTATCGTTTTTTAGATTTAAAATCGTTCGTTCTTGTTTGCTTTTCGTTCATTTAACGATTGTTATTTTTTCATTTCTCTGAACAACCAATGTCGTTCGTTCATTGTTCGTTTTTTGACGTTAACGAAAAAATTCGTTCGTTTTCAAAACTGTTGTTTGTTCATATAAACGATACCTATCTCTAGCTACGGGAAATGGAACTGAAGTCTACAACCCCACTGGAAACCATAGATTTCACTGATCCAAAGGGGGGGATGGCTGAGCAACAAACGCCCCCCCCCCTTTTGAATATGATGATATTCACGTGCATTACCATCAGTTGAACGTAAAAAATGTTTTTATAGTTGTTGTGAAAAGAGGAGCAAAAGTACCTCATCACCCAATGGAGGGGCAGACAATGATGGGAGTCTTGCTGAACACAAGTTCTACAGAACAGGTCAGAGAGTACAGAGATCTATTAAAGGCTAGACTAGGCGGTATTTTCTACAGTGTATTTCATTGTGTAAAACTAGGGTGGGAACTCCCGGCAGCTTTACTCCGCTATGCTGCATGATAGCCTCCCAGATTTGACATGAGTACGAGACTCCGCTATGCATTTATGACCAAAATGTGTGTTAGAGGAGGTTTTTAAACTCATGTTTTAACTTGAATTTAAAGATTTTTTTACAAATTTGTTAACATATGTGGCATGAGAGGTTTTTCAAAGATCAGAATTATTATAAATAATGAATAATCGTGACTAAAATAAAGTGGTTTATAAAACTTTAAAAAAAAATTCATGTGCAAAGGAAAATTTGAATTGAATTTGATTTCATCTTTTAAAATTTATAATCTTTGATTTAATCGATACCTTTTCTGTAATTCTTTTAAATCTAGAAAATTTTTATCATTTATGTAAATCTTTACAAATTTTTTTATTGCTTAAATTAAAGATTACAAAAAAAAAAACTAAGTTTACTCCAGAAACATTTCACAAAATATCTTCCTTTCTGTGCAAGAAATGTTTTAAGTCTTAAGTATATCTTTTACAATCTACTTTATGAGTCCATATAAGTTTCTAATCATGACAATCACTAAATAACTCTAATCTCTAGTAAAATTCTTATATTCTATCACCTCATATTTGTTACTTCTAAAAAATGGAAATTTAAAGGATTTTTGTAAAAAAAATTTTTATATCCATAGGGTAGGGTATAGGGCGGTAAAAAGTCCGGTCTTTGAAAAAAACAAAAATCTAAAATAGCCCTTTACTTTTTTATGACTAAAGCTACAGATCTAAAAACTATATTTTGAAAAGCCCTTGAAAAATGGATGCAGAAACATGTGTCACACTTTGATATTTGTTTCAATAAAAAAATACTTTTAACATTTTTTTTACCTTATTTTGGCATTTTTTTCAACCCTCCCTAGCACCCAAACTATGAAAGTTATCGATCAAATTTTGTTTCAATTAGCTGGCCTTGGAAAAAGGGCTTTAACCTTATTGTTTTAAAAATATGGTTTAATTTCCTACAGGCCCAATGTACTACAATTTTTTAAAATCATTTTTTTATTCTTAGGCATCAGTTCTGAATTCACAAATGGAAAAGAAGAGACTTTTGATTCTTTGCAGGTAATTAATCCACATCACCAATAACGATGAATCACACGCATCTAAAACTGATCCAACATGATGTAACACACGAATACAAAGCAATGTTTATAATGCAGCAAGGGTCTTCAGCGTAAGGGAGCGCGGCGGTGGGATGGGTGAAAGTGTTTCGAATTGACAACTTACAATTAAATATTTACATTAAAAGATTTTTTTGTATTTTTAATTGTGGAAACGCGTGGCCGCAATTAGGTGTCTCTGTAGGAAGGGAGGTTAGACCGTAAAAAATCAATTTAATTTCAAACAAATCATTTAGATATTACAACCTATAGTCATCGATTATCTTTCGCCACATTTGTATATAGTTTATATTTTATAATATTTTATTTTTTTTAGAAATCGTTTTCAACGGATTTCGAAAATTGTGAGTGGTGTGCGGCATTCTTAGATAGTTGCGCAAGCGACAAGAGAAATAAACAATACGGTAGTTAATCGTTAGCTATAGTTGAGGTGTAAGGTGTAGAAAAGGGTTAGAAAAGAGTGAAAAGGGGACTACTGCAGAACAAAAGTTTCCTTCTTATAAGAACAATAGTTGTTGATATGGGTAGGGGAGGATTGTAATGATCTGCAGTGGGAAATGGGTTTCAAATGGGTAGTCGTGGGGTTTCCAATATTGTAGCCAGACTTAACAGTACGACTAAAGGTACGGATCCCGATCATTTAACTTTGATTCAACTTCAACCTTTATTTTTCTTGAAGTCCCAGGATATTTGTTTAAGATGGTCTTCAATAAAAATCTTATGTTCTTTATTCTCCAATAAAAATTCAGTGGTCTCAATGAAAATTTGGGGTCTCCAAAAAAACCAAGAGTCTCCAATGGAGTTCTAGTGGTCTCCAATTAAAATCTTATGGTGTCCGAGGAACAGCGTTCTCAATGAAAATCTGTGGGTCTTTGATGAAAATCTGATGTCTCCGATTAAAAACATGGGTTTTCATTTCAAATCTTGGGGTCTTTAATGAGATGGCTGTGGGGGTTGGATGAAGATTTCCACCTTAACTTTAATCGTTTTAATGGTTTATTTTTTTACATGCTAAAATACATTTTCAATGATAACCTATATTTTTCAAAGATAATACAGTGGCTTTCAAGTTAGAGATATTGATTTTAGCGTGGATTTTTTAGTGTACTAGATAGAAAAGTAAGCTTATTTTTTGGCAATAAACTTACACAAAATTTTAAGGACTATATGTATGTATCTTCCAATCTTAGATAGCAAACATTTTATTTACTAAAACCATCAGACAAATTTAAAGTAAAACAAGTATTGGAAAACATTCTGGTTTCCACAATGAAGACTTATTTGATGATCTTTTTTATCAAGCCATAAAACTAAATCACAAAGTAAAAATTAACAGATGTACGGAGCCAGAATGTGAGACATGAAGCTTTTTTGCGAGGGCTCGGAGCCCCGCAAGGAGGCTCTGTGGTAACTCTAAAACTCTTGCGGCATAGAAACATTTCCAGGGGCTCATGGTGGCCCTGCACACCTCCTTCGTTAATAAACAGCAAACGTTTTTGTGAAAAATTAAATATATTTACTCCGGCCCATACAAAATTATTTCTTTTCCAACATGTTTCACTTTCTAACGAATTCAAACTTAAGATTGCTGACGTTTCTTCCTTTTCATAAATCTACATTATTAAGAATTTGCCGACTCTAACAACTGCATACAACTTTTAAGAGAAACCACTGAGTGACCCAGATTTGATTTATTTATTAGATGAGTTAAACATTCTGTAATTTTTATATGTTGATTATAGAAAGCCAATTTTCACATCTCATCTATGCAACTAAAAATGTTTGAATCTTACAAATATAGGTTTTTAAATTTCAGGTTGACCCTGCCAATTACAACCGGTTAAGTCGGTCATCTTCAACAAAGGTACATATTTTTACCTACAGGGTATACCACGAAACATGGCAGTATCAGGACCAATTGATTATCGCAATTGATCTTTGAAATTATTTACGACATTTATTGTAAATCTAATTTCAGAAGTGATATTCTAAAGTTAATTTTAAAAAATACTTCCAGTCTTAACATTTCCTAAATGTGATCTGCCTGTGCTTTCAATATTACCAGAGATATGAAGACATTTTTTTCAGATTTCGACAATTTAAAATTGAAATCTGAAATCTGAACGAAATCGAACATATAAAGTCCAGAATTTTTACCTGACATCAGTCGGTTAAAATGTTTCCTGAGTCGTCTTGCTCCTGTCATGTTTCGTGGGACACCCTGTACATATACATGCATATATGCATCATAAAATGAAAATAGACGGGATCTAGTATTTATATAGATATATAGACTATAGATCAACGAAGGGCAAACATTTTTTAAGGTTGTTTTTATCATTTAAGGTTTTTTTACTGCAAAGATTCTCTACAAGAATCCACCTTGCTAATTATATTAAATAATGCTCTTTAAGTTTACTTTTATTACACTGTGTAGTTTAACATTTTATTCTGACTTTATTTAAAAGGCAAAATTTTTTAGCATCAAACAAAAACAATGCTTATCTCTAATACAGATAAATACAAGATACTTTTAGATACTTCCAACTGTACACTGTACTCATGACAATTGTACAGTGTACATAAAACATAAACTGTAAGAACTGTTTTTGTTATCTTTCTTCAGTTGTTATTTCTAATATTTATTACCCTTTTATAGATTTTCATTAGATTACTGTTATCTCATTGTTATAAAACTAAATCCAACTTAAAAGAAGAAGCGTGAAGGGTTGGATAAGTTTTAAGAGCAAACTTCAACATAAAACCGTTGTAATAAAGATAATGTGCAATGATGTTACATTTTACAAAAAAAGACAGAAAGATTCATTTTTTTTCGTCCGAAAAAAGTATTTGTTGTGCCACGCAAAAATCAATACAAGATAGTGCAGAAGGTCTATTTATTAATTTAGTAATATAAACAATATCATTCTCTCCAGACAGCATGTGCATGATTTCACGCAAAAATCTGGCAGTATTTTGACAATTACTCTTTTTAAACTTAATCTAAAAACATATAAAAAGTTAAAGTATAAGTTGGTGATGTACAACCTCAGGCAGTGCAGTGCATTGATTATATATAATTTCTAATTTTGAGTATACAATTTTGTACTGATTTAGTCTTGATTCATATAATTCGAGTGAATAGTTTACTAAAAGAAAATTCCAGCAATGATAAATTCTAAGCCTACTTTAAAGATAAAGAATCATGAATCTTGAAAAAGTCAATTTTCAAATCTCTACTTTATCCAATCTGTCAGAAACTTGCTTTTCATCAAGATAAATATGGAAAATTATTAAGATTATTTTAATTCTTTAAATCAAATAAAACCATTAAGACTAGATGATTATGGGGTTATACCTTTCTACCTTATAGTTAAATGATAAAGATAAAGTTAGACTTTTTAGTTAATTAATTCAGACACAGGCGCATATCTTTAGTTTAAATATGTAGGTTAAGTAATTACTGACTGATACAATGTGTTACCAAATAGTCATGAGAATATCGATTATATCCTGAAACCTTCTCTTGCTACTGTCTTATAGGCCTATTCCTTGCCATGCCTGGAATTCAATTTAGGATATTTTGAGACTTTCTCATCTGCGGCTGTAAAGTGTACAGCACTTCATATATTGTGTGTCACAAAAACGTTCTGTACTGCAGGATGCTGACCCGGCCGGAAATGTATTTCAACGTGGGCTTGTCTACTGGGGGGTTTACCTGCCAACCTTTTCAGGAGGATTACAGGTATTATAAAAGTGACCAGTCCTATAGATGTTAGGTACTTTTTAAAAGGCATTTTCCCATGTGGCAACTTCAGAAATTGCAATTTCTTAGCCTCGGAACCTAGAATGCTCTAGCCGCAGTGCTCGCCACCTTCACCGTCATTGGTGAAGTTGTCACTTAGGAAATTCATACTTTGGAAGTCGCCCTTGGGAAAATACCTAACGTACCGTCCTATATTATCTATTATTGATGTTCTGCTTGCGGTATTCTTGAATTACAGAAGAGTACCAAGAAACGTAAACAAATGTTTTCATTTAGAAATTGTATTAGAAGATGCCACTCTATATTTCCTGTATTTTGTATTAGATCTAAATAGAATGGGTCAAATTGATTTTTCGCCACAACTGAAAACAACAAGAGTATTAAACACTATCTTACAAAATCATGAAAATGACAGCGTACAATTTAAATATTGGGTACAAACTTTAAAAAAATTGTAGAAAAAATCTGAATTTTTTAACTTATTCCGATTTTGCTTCTCTGAAGAGCTTTAAAGGTGAAAACAAATTTCATAAATGGTTATCAAATTTAAATAACTGCATTGAAAGAATAAATCATTAAAATCTTAAATGTTTTAAAACATTTAGTAGTTTGAGATACAACTTCTAATAACTATGACAATATATTTTTAAAATTGAAAAATCGACCTATGAATTATGATTTTAAATTTGTTAACTACTGAATGAGTTTCGATTTTTATGAAAGATAAAAAATATAAAAACATTTGTGAAACTATGTTTAATCTAAAATGATGTTTTATTTTGATTTAAAATTATAAACACTATATTCTTTAAGGTTGTAAAGAAAATGCCAAGAGCTAGAAACAACACATTTTTGGCATCGTTACTCAGATAGAGATTAAAAGGGCCCATGTAGACGTTCTTGATTGAATGACCACATATAAATCCTGTGACAATATCTGTAGATTAAAATGGATATTTAATTGTATTTTAGGACAGGAAACTTGAAGATGCTTACCAACGATATTCTCATAGACAAAGACAAAAATCCCTTATCCTGGTCAACATATTCGATCTTGCAATTAAAGTTGTAATCATTCTCAAGGTAAATAACATATTCGATCTTGCAATTAAAGTTGTAATCATTCTCAAGGTAAATAACATATTCGATTTTGCAATTAAAGTTGTAATCATTCTCTAGGTAAATAACATATTCGATCTTGCAATTAAAGTTGTAATCATTCTCAAGGTAAATAAGATATTCGATCTTGCAATTAAAGTTGTAATCATTCTCAAGGTAAATAAGATATTTTTCCGATATTTTCACAATCAGAGCTATCAATTTTAAGCCAAAGTTAACTCAGGTTTCACTTAAAACGTTGCTTATTTTTCTGAAGATGCTTTGAGGGTTTTATAAAGGAATTAAGTCTTTGCCGCAAACTCTTATTTTCTTATCAATATATCTTTGCAACCCAATGTCGTAGACCTTAGATATTTCAAACTATAAATGTTTGATCAAAGAGTTTAAATTTGAAAAGATATAGGGATTTGAAAATTTGATTTTGTGGCAAAGACTCAATTCCTTTAAATACTAATCCAATTGGATCGATAGTTTTTCAAAATTAACGAAAAAACAAAAACGAAGGGTTTAAAATCTTTTGTTTGCATTTATTGATCAGTCAGACTGCTAAAGAACGATTTCTAAATTGTCTGTTCAAACGAATTGAACGAACGATTGTTTTTAACGAAGTTTTGGAAAACGAAAGTTGTTTTACTGAATGAACGATTTGTTCAAACAAACTTAAAAAAAGATAATTTTTTTACTGAACAAATGATTTTCTTAACAAACTTTTGAAGAAAAATAATTTTTTACTGAACTACGATTGTCTTGAACGAATGATTTTTCTGACCGAACGATCAATTAATAAACAAATGATTTAATGGAACAATCCTTCAATTATAAAACATATAAAATGACGGAAATGAACAATAATTCTGAAAACGAATGAATTTGAATTTTTACTGAAGAACTGTAACAAAACCAACCAAATGGGTTGTTTTCAATTGATGAACAAACAAATTGAAAAAAAAACCAATAGCGTCCATCTCTATTAGACAGAAGGTACAATCAGAACTAGAATTTCTCTGAATTATTAAATAAATCTCTTTAATTAAACAGTGGAGGATGTGCACATCTAACTTTCAGAGAAGTAACAACTAGGTCTTGCTAGGTGCTTCTAAAAGTATTCAGAGATTCAGGGTGAGAGAGAGAAAATGACAAACTAGAGAAACTTCAGCCAGGGGTGTATATGGGGTATACACCCCTGCACACAAATGGAAAAGAAAAAAACGGAACTACAATTAACATTAGCATTCATTTTTAACGCTGTATTAACCTGGAGAATGGAGGTTTTTACCTAACTAGATCTAGATTTTGCCATGAACAGCTTTAAATATACTACTTAATAACAAGCCTAGTTAGCCGTTATAAAGTATTCAAACTCTTCGGAAAGGCATTAATTCTTTCGATTGAATCTGGTTCTATGTTATAAAGCATCAAGGGAGCTCAGAACAGTCAGATTCTAATACAACTCGCTCAAGTTCCTTGCGGCTAAACATAACCCTGTGTGGAATTAAACCCATCAGTACATCCTTTCTTGGAAAAAAAGAAAATAATAGTGCAGAGAAGGAGAGGTGTCTCCATGCATCTCTTCCCCTTCCCTCTTGCCAGAAACAAGAATAATGGAAACATAGAAAGTAGAATCCTGATAGTCTGTGCACCATGCACTGAGACCGGTTTATACTCTGCCGGCTGAGAGGAAAAGATTGCTGTAAATGAGGCCATATTCTGAAGCAATGTCTGAGATGAACAAGAATCAAGAATTCTTTTGTCGAAAATATCCACTCCTTGCCTAACCTTTCTCATCCCTTTTGTCATCAGAATTTTCAAACCCTACTTAGCAGTGACTTTTATTTTTCCAACCTGAAAGAATATATATATAATAAATATGAACAATAGCTGGATGAAAAAGCTGCATCATCATTCCTTAACATAATTTTTCAGAGAAATTTGACACCTCTGCATGGAAAACAAACATTAGGGAGAAAGAAAATCAGAAATACGTCTCAAAAATAATTTTTCCCTTTTGATACAAGGGATTAGAATGCGTAGATCTAAAAGAGAGAAACAGAAAACAGATGTATGAGCAGCTAAAACGAATATACAACAGTCAGAGAAAACAATTCAATGCCTTTAAAAAATTTTGCTAAAAAAATTGAATTCAAAAATAAATGTTAAAAAAACACAGTGAAGGATGTCGCATTTGAACTTTTTATGAAAAAAAGAGAAATTAATTGACCTTAGGTCTCTTTATTTTTGCTCTAGCACTCATATTTTTGAAACTATTTTAAAATTTCTCAAATATTAAGAAATTGTAAATTATAGGACGGTTCACAGGCCGGACGGTTTGAAAAAAAAATTCTTACCATATTTGCCATTTCTAAAACCATTGGTAATTTGCCTGGTATATTTCTTGTCTGTTTCTAAAATCTGTGTGAGCTAGGTGAGCTGTCGGTTTGAGCCTGGTTCAGATGATAAAGTTGGGAGGAATATGCTTGGTGAGAAAAATCTTGTCAACACTACTCAAGGTATTGCAATATATTTTTCATTAAAAAACCTAATGGATTAGCTTTCGAAAATTTTCTGGTTTATTTGTATTAGGAAGATAGCACTGTGTTTGTGAATACTTTCTATTATAATAAAAAATAAGACTTTGGTTTACAGATTTCACAGTGTTTAATGAACATGGAAAAGCCAACCAACCCAACATGAGTCAAACAAAAGGTCTCTGCTTGATATCTTAGAACATACGGTATTTGCTGAATACATGATTTGACCATAAATAAACTTTGATTCAAATACCATGTTTTCGTATATATTATAGACACAGTTTCTCGAGGCAATAAACTTCTAGGCTTTAGCCTAGATACTCCCTTTCATCTTACCTTTAAGCGGTTCCTTTTTTTGAAAAAATTGTTAAGATTTAGATATTTAAGATTTATTTTGCTCTTGAAGATTAATTACAGTCTATTTAATTTTTCAAACAAAATGTGTCGTTAAAAGCCAGGCTTACATTTTTTCTAAATGAAAATTAAATGATTGGTTTAACTTTTTGAATTATGGAAAAACCTTACATTCTCAAGGNCAGAGACATGCTGGATCCTGGATGCAAACCCAGAGCACTTCAAGTCCTTCCTCAGCTACATCATAGCAGTCATGGTCCTCAACCTTGTCCTAGGTAGGATTATTGAATTTATGAATAAGTGATAATTTGGTGAAGAAAGACAGACTGAAATAATTTTTATCATTTTTCATAAGTTTATTTTTCATAAGTTTATTTTTCATAAGTTTATTCATAAATATCCAACTCTACAACCTCGAATATGAGACATGTAATATTTCTGTATTTTAACATTGATTTGGAGAAAATTTTTATTTTCATGTTAAAAATAATTAGAAAATTTTTGTTGAATTTTTTTTTATTTCCTAATTCTCATAATACGATACAGATATAAATATAGACCCTGCAGCAAAGAAAAGTCCTGCTTTATATTTCGCAATGTATCTACTATTTCATACATTCTGTAGATTGTCTAGCATGAAACGTAATGTTGATACAAAAAAAATATAATTTTTGTCTTAAAATAGTTCTCTTCTTTTTTTCATAATATAAAAATTTCATTAATATTAAGATTGAGAAAAATATTTTTAAGAATTCTCATTAAGTCAAATTCAAAATTTATTACTCGCCTAGCTTTTACAGCAATTGAAATAGTAACATGCCTAATTTTACTTGTTGTACCTTAGATCACAGATCAAGGAGATAAAGATACAGGGTTGACACGTACCAGGCGTCTAACAACATTGATATCTAAACAACTCTGAAAGTTAGTTATAAACTTTTTAGACAGCATCTTTTTTGAAGTGTCACAACGCCTTGGCCATTGGTTGAACAATCCTTCAATTATAAAACATATAAAATGACGGAAATGAACAATAATTCTGAAAACGAATGAATTTGAATTTTTACTGAAGAACTGTAACAAGGTTTTATAACACCAGCTCACTCTTACGTTTTGTGGTCAAGACATTTTAAAAGTGCAAAGAGCTTGTACATAGCTAAAGTTTAAAAGGCATAATTATCAAAACACTGCTCGACTTTACTTGAAAGCGTGACCATCTTGGTTTTTCAGTACAAGTTGGTACATGTCGGGTTGAAGAAGTGCAAAACCGCAACGTTCATGTAAAAATGCACAATAGACTTAAAGAAAGAAAATATTTGTATTTTTTATGATTACTGAAACCAAGTACTATCCATGTCTTGACCGACTGTGCAGATTTAATATGCAGACTATAATGTGCACAACATATACAATAACCCCCAAATCTCCAACTCGATCAGCGTCAATAATGCATCTTTATCTACCTAATCTGTGCCTTAGTTCAATCTATTTTTTGTACGTCTATTTTGTTCAGGCTTAGTTTCCTGGTGGAGATGTTATGCAAATAATTACCTTCAGTGGGGGGCATTAAGTACCTGGCTACTTTTCCTAACCCAGGTATCTATGAGCTGTTTGTATGTCCGCTCATAACTCATGAACCCCTCGACTGATTCGCCTCAAATTTTGAACTCGGGAAAACGGCGGGGAAGTTATTAGGTTGGTTTTAAAATACTGAGTAAAGTGGGTTGGATTTCATAAGGAAAATTCAAGATAAAGCAGGGTTTCCAAGCTAGTATATATATAATATTGCCAAAGAATGATGCAAGACATTAAACGTCTTATATACACATTAGAAAACATATCAAAAAAAAGAATGTTAAAAACAGAACTATTTCTCTCTCTCTACCCCCCCCCCCCTGAAGTGTAGAGAACATAATTATGCCTTACTAATATACTGCTGATTTGGGGCAAATTATAATGTTCTCAAAAAAGATAAATGATAAATTTTAAAACTTGTCAGAGGTGTGTAACAAAAATCTTCGTAAAGTAGGTAATATGGATAAAATAATAGAAAATTCAAAATAAGAAAAATGAAACAAATTCGAGCAATATTGTGCGAGCAAAATATAATCAGAAAATAGAAAAATATCTAGTTCAAAAGGTATTTTTAGTTTAACAGTATGTAATAGGTCATATTTAAAAATATTAGAAAAAATGAAAATGTTTGTTCATAAAGTTTTTTATTTGATGTTTAATTTTAATTTCAAAAGGGGCAAAAGATTTATGCTGTGGAAATGATTTAGTTTTCCTGAGCTGAAAACTTTAAAATTGGATACCATTAATCCTTAAAAAACATTAATCCAAAAACTTACTTTCGTTCAATCGATCATAGTCCAATTAAAATGACACCACAAATTAAAAACCAGTTTTTTAAAAGTTAAAGAGCGCATCTCTAATCTCTAGAAATTAATCTAAAGACTAAACTAGTCTTGATATTAGCAAAAAGAGAAAGGATAAAGCATTGATCTCGATATCCACCATTTTAAATTCAGCTCTGTTTATTTTATAATGGAACAGTTCATTTTTGCTGGAATTTTAAGTAGATTTTCTCCAGCTAACAAAAACTTTTAAAAGTTTTAGAAGATTTCTTTTGAAGTTTATTTTAAAATTTGTAATTGTTTGATTTTAAATTTGAATAACGAATATAATAAAACCTTATTATTTCGTTTTTATGGTTATAAACATTATTGTGGTTGTATGATCATCATTATTATTATTATTATTATTATTATTATTATTATTATTGTCAT
>NW_019396487.1:331622-358615 GCF_000591075.1 Eurytemora carolleeae
ATTTGTATCAATTATCCAGGCAAAATCTACACTCGTATGTTTCAATGAGAACTTCTTATACCGTAATCAAAACTTAGTCTCAGTCAAGTCAACTGCAGATCTATATTTCGTAGTTCATCTTAAAATTGGGTTATTAACAGCGTAGTTAAAAGTTAAGGTCGGTTTTTATCTATAACGCATTAAGTCATATTTATGGGTATGACCAAGTTTTATCTATCTACACACATGGAATGGGTTAATCTCATTATAGGATTTGCATAGTTATCATGTGAACGAATGACGACGTATATTACATAAGGCCCCAATTTTTTCTACATGCCAATTCTATGATTCTCAAAATTGTAAAGTAAAAAAGTAAAAAGGAGATATCTTTTTTATTTATTTGAAATCTTAAAAATGTTGTTTTTTACCAGTGGAGTTTCATAATTAAATAATTCATTTATAGCATTTTATTTTTGGGACCCTTTTCTTTCACAGTTTTCCTTTCTTAAGTATTAATGAAATCTCCAAACTTCCAAGATTGAAACCGGTGAATTATTATCCAAACTTTGATTGAAAAAATAGTTTAGCAGAACCATTATGAACGGAATCTTGTAAAGAAAAAATTTGAAAAGTTTGCATTCTTTGTTGTCAATGGAAGGCAAAAAGCATTGAATTTTATTAACGGAAATGTAACTTTTGTAAAATTTGTAAAAGTATCTAGTTTTCAATATTGAAAGCCTATGAAAAATGACAGACCACATTTTGGAAATCCCAATTATAGGAGTTTTCGATCTTAACTTTTTTATGTTTACAAAAAAATACTCTGTCAATCAAAAACAACATAAAAGTCGTCAATAAATGTTTTAGCTTTTTTGGACACATTTAGTTTAATAAATGTAAAATTTCATCGTCTTCAAGGTACTCACGCAATTACGACTTTAAATATGGGTTGGTAGATCGCTTTCGTGAACAAACAAAATATTTCAAAACGAACGAGATTTTTAAAAATAGTTTTATCTTCAATGATTGGATACTTTAAAAGCATAATAAAAAAGGGCGAGAATTTCGAGATGACTCTCGGGCGACAAAATGAGGAGATTGTGGCTCGGACGTAAGATTTTTGTGCCTGGCCTCGCTTTTCTTCCCCTCGTTGCACAATCCTGATTAATATTCACTCTTTACTTACACATTAGATGGTACTGCGTTTATCAACTATTGCAGAGAAAATGAATTTTCCAGGCAATACTGGGTTCCCAAGCTAGTTAGTTAGTTAGTTGGTTTATATTTCTTTATTTTTGATATTCCTGTGGCCGAATTTAAAGAATTTGAGCGGCGGTTTTAATTTAAGCCGCGGCTTAAATATGGTTGGTTCCACTTAAAATTGTATCAAATGTTTCAAAATTTAAGCCGGCGCTAAATTTAAACCGGGTTTTTAAATTTATTTTTTTATCCAGTAAAAATAGATTTAAACACTCGCTGAACATTCTAACTTTCAAATCCTTATAACTTTGCTACCTGATGTTGGGGACTTTTAATTGACATATCAACCTATGAATTCTGTTTAATGAAACAATTTATTTTGTAATATTGATGAGTTGCACACTTTCAGGTTACAAAGTTTGTGACGAATGTCAAGTAGTTTAAGTGTATATTTATTACCTCATTGTGATATTTTTAGTGGTGTCTTTTAGCCTGTACAATCACAGCTGCGTCTCATGTACTCATCATTACAGTTGTTACAGCAGGTACATATTGAAATCATTTTAATATTCAAAAGTTCCACAAGAACCTGATTTGCGACATTTGTATTCTAACCAAAGATATTAACCAAAACGATTTTTCAAAACTAGTAGAAAATCGTTTTGCGTTTTTCGTTTTGAAAACGCATTAATAGCTTATAACAACGATCCCATATAACACACATTACACGTTCAAATAATTGTTCATCATGCAATCTGCAATTATAGGCACAGTTGGGCCAAGCAAATGTTGTAGATCTTAGATATTTCAAACTCTGAATTCTGGTAGATCAAATAATCTAAGTATGAAATATCAAAAGTTTACGCCATCAAGTTGCACAGATATAGGGATTCGAAAATTGAAGGTTGTGGGAAAGACTCAATTCCTTTGAAGACTTTAAAAAGTGTCAAAGAATTTTAAAAAAAGAATCATCGTATTTAACATGATCCAAATCTACTTTTTTTATTATCTTCACTCTATAAAGAAAGATGATATATTTAGGTAGATTTGAGGAGAACCTTATTCAACCATTTAACATGTACAGCATTCTCTCCCTTGCTGTACTGTACACAGGTGTAAACTGGTTGGGTTTGTACACTAAGGTATTATTTTAACAAAATTTTGTTGAACCAAGTAACAACTCGCCTACCCCCCCCCCTACCCTCCCTCATTGTCATGTAAAAAGTGTCACCTTTTATTCAATCCAAACCCTGAGTCCACTGTACCATTTCCATATTAGGATTCAAAAGTTGCCAGGTTACTTTTAAAAATTAATAATACAAGTGAAAACATATTTGTGTAAGAAACTTTCTTCGTGTGAGAAAGTCCTTAATACTTAATTGTCCTTTCTGTATTCTTAGTTTTTAATTGTCCTATCTGCATTCAAAGTATTTAATTGTCCTATCTGTATTTAAAGTATTTAATTGTCTTATCTGTGTTTTATGTAGTTAACTGTTTTATCTGTGTTTTTAGTATTTTATTTCCATCTGTGTTTTTAGTAATAAATGTTTCTATCTGTGTTTTTAGTAATTAATGTTTCTATCTGTGTTTTTAGTAATTAAATGTTTTGTCTGTATTTTTAGTATTTAATTGTCCTATCTGTGTTTTATGTAATTAAATGTTTTTTCTATATTTTTAGTATTTAATTGTCCTATCTGTGTTTTATGTATTTAATTGTCTTATCTGTATTTTTAGTATTTAATTGTCCTATCTGTGTTTTATGTATTTAATTGTCTTATCTGTATTTTTAGTAGTATTTAATTGTCCTATCTGTATTTATGTATTTAATTGTCTTATCTGATTTTTAGTATTTAATTGTCCTATCTGTGTTTTTAGTAATTAATGTTTCTATCTGTGTTTTTAGTAATTAAATGTTTTGTCTGTATTTTTAGTATTTAATTGTCCTATCTGTGTTTTATGTAATTAAATGTTTTGTCTATATTTTTAGTATTTAATTGTCCTATCTGTGTTTTATGTATTTAATTGTCTTATCTGTATTTTTAGTAGTATTTAATTGTCCTATCTGTATTTATGTATTTAATTGTCTTATCTGATTTTTAGTATTTAATTGTCCTATCTGTATTTTATGTAATTAATTGTCTTATCTGTATTTTTGGTATTTAATTGTCCTATCTGTGTTTTATGTATTTAATTGTCTTATCTGTATTCTTAGTATTTAATTGTCCTATCTGTATTTTATGTATTTAATTGTCTTATCTGTATTTTTAGTATTTAATTGTCTTATCTGTATTTTTAGTATTTAATTGTCCTATCTGTGTTTTATGTATTTAATTGTCCAATCTGTATTTTGTGTATTTAATTGTCTTATCTGTATTTTTAGTATTTAATTGTCCTATCTGTGTTTTATGTATTTAATTGTCCTATCTGTATTTTGTGTATTTAATTGTCTTATCTGTATTTTTAGTATTTAACTGAGCGAGCACAGAGAAAAGCTTTTTTAGAAACGCGAAGATCTTTGGAAGCAAGGTAAATATTTTGTTTAATTTATATACATTTTTACATTTACATCAACAGCAGCCATGTAGCAAGTATAGAGGCATGTAATAAATCCAACAATCCCCATATTTGTTAATACGAAATTTGATTAAAATATGCATTGTGAATAGATTAACTACGTTTATATATATTCATGTTAATCCTTTAAAAACGTACATTCAACTTAAACTAAGCTGTAGACATGTGTGGATAGCTTAACTGTGTATATCTATCCTCGGTAATCTCATTAATTTACAACGGCCATGGTAATCATTTTCACTTATTTTTTTTGGTAATTGTATAAAATTTATTTTGGAAAACATATAAGATATATATGCTACTATGCAGAAATTGTCTATCTCTATATGTGTATAAGAATATGTGTCTGTTACAAGTCATGAACCTCTCAACCGTTTTATTTGTCTCAAATTTTGATTGGGGAACTCGGTAGAACCAGGGAAATGTTATTTTCAATTGGTTTAAAAACTCTAAGTTGAGGGGGTAAAGTTTTATAAAGAAAATTAGTTTTGCCTAGGTAGAACCTTGGGAATATTTTGCCTAGGTAGAACCTTGGGAATATTTTGCCTAGGTAGAACCTTGGGAATATTTTGCCTAGGTAGAAAAATGCCAAGTCCTAGCAAACTATTAAGAGAGTCTGGTCGTATAATTAGGTAAATAGTTTAAACAACGGAATCGATTCATTCTTGTCATATTTTTGTTCGCTGAGGTTAGAGTTTAAATAAATCAAAATTTGTTTGATCTGAGAGTATAATTTTCAAACAGGATTATACCTCGCCTCAATTCAGTTCATTTGAATTCAATTTAAACTTTAATTAAGAAGAGAGTTACGAGAAATCCTCTCCATCGTAATTATTTTCAGTCATAAATGGATCTCTCATTCAAAATCTGTCAAAAATGACATTACAAACCTTATAAACTGAAAAATTTTAAATATAAAGCCTAACAAAAAGTATTAAATACAAAATACTAAACATCTACATTTAATGGGTAAAAATGGGTTCTAAAGTTAAGATTTACTGTATTTTTAACCTTTAGTTTATCGTGTGGTTGTTAATTATATTTGAACTTGCATTAATGTATTTATGATAATTCAGTAAAAAAAGAGTTTTATATTAGTAATGTTATCATTTGCATAATCAGTATATATCTCAGAATATATATATATATATATTCTGAGGTATATACATAGTTTTTTTAAGATTATAAAGAAATGCAACAATAGTTTAGATTCTTTAAGACGTCATGCCATTTAACTAATTCATTAGATTTTTCTTTTGCGACACTATAGCTGCACATCATGTTTATCACTTTAGTTTTATTAGAAGTAAATTTTTCCATTTACTGTTAGATAGATGTTACCGCCATCATACAATTGGTTCAGAAAAGACAACAAACACATGTCGACTGAATTCTGATTAGATCAGGCGCTAATGGAATAGGCATACAAGTGTGTTATGTAAACACGGGCTGACGATAATCTACTCATAATAAGTTTGGCTTGCCATCAGGGTTTCTAGTGGCAAAAATGCCGAACCTTTTCTAATTCAACCATCCTCTTCCTACATATCAACCTGGTTAAGCTTCAGGCCCTTCCTACCCTCCAGAATCTTTAAACACTATTCCTGATAACCGCCTTAGGATTCAGGCCTACTGCCTGAAATAGGCCTGATTTACCTCATATATTTAATTTGCTTTAAAAACCACAAAAAATTGTCCAAAATTTTACACAATCTGTGTAACAAAATATGCACAATAGTAAGTATTGTATTTTAACATTCGTACATAAACCAATGTTTAGGTTCAGATCTCAGAAGGAGAATGAAAGACAGGAGAAACTACTTTTATCTGTTCTTCCTTCCTTTGTTGCTCAGCAGATGATAAGGAATTCATTTAATGACAAACCTTCTTTTTTATGAAAACCTTATAAAGCAAAAGTTAAACGTTGAAAGGTTAAAAAACAACGACAAAGTATGTTACAAAAAGTCTACAGTAAACTAATTAGTTGTTTAGAAACAGGTTGAAGAAAAAAATTATCTCTTATCATCGAAATAACTAATCTTATTCAGTTATTGGTTTCTGTTATGTCTAATTGTTGACAAACATTTTTTGTAGATTTTCTGGAATTTGTAAAGAAAAAACGACATTTGAAGAATTTGAAGAAATCTGCGAACAAATTCATAAAGAATAAGAAAATCATTATAAGGATTAAAAAGGGATAATTAATTCTAACATTGATATATTGACAAATTTCTATTGAGAAATAAATTTTTCGTTGTCGTTATTTAATGATTTAAAAAAAATCAATTCTCAAAACGTAACCACCCAAGTGGATGTTTTTGAACGTCGACTTCGCGCTCAAACTCAGTAATTATAGTACCTAGGACTATAATTATATATTTTTATGTTCTGCTACTGAATCTTGACACATGCAAATATATAGGATAATTTGGCGCTGTTTATTATTTATTAATTTATTAATTATTTACTGTATATATTAAATGGAATAAAAAATTATTTTATTTTGATTTTATTTTGCATTTGTTGTGTTGTATGCAATATATTTTTGACTTGACTTTGCATGCTCAGAACTATTAGATCACTGGAAACTCCTGTACCGGGCCGATTTTTAACCAGCCAGAGCAAGCTGTACAGTACAATTACAGACCATGGCAGTACCCCAAATGAATAGTCCTTTTCTTGGCAAATTTATGTGAAATCGTTCTGCAGAAAAATATCTAGTTTGCTAAAGTTTACCTTCATTTTCAAATTGTTTCTGAAGGGGAAAACAAATGAATATTGTGTATAAAGAGATATAGCACTGGAGGAGGAAAAATCACAGGTATTAGATATATACCTATTCTAACAAAAAAGATGGTCATCGGTCTTCGAATAAAATTGTAATAATAGGCTGGGTTTCAAATATAAGACATTTAATGGGATGGACCAGAGTATGATGTAAAAAAAAAGACTGTGCACAATACACATGACTTTGAGTGACCAATGACCATGCATTAAAAAAATGCCTGATTCACTCGATCTCTAAGGATGACAGTTAGGGGGGATCGGTTTAATATCAATAAAATGAGAACATTGCCTTTATAAAATTAAAGATAATTTTAAAAAATTACATTCTTGTAAAATTCTAATTCTAAATTTTTCAGGGCGAATTCTTGGCATCTCAGTTTCACAAGATATACATTCATAGATATGAGAAGGAATTATCAATCAATCAATTAATAAACAATACTTGAAAATCAATTTCTGGATGATATTTCTAAAAAAATTATTATAAACTTATTAACAGAATAAACACAATAGAAAATTGAACAAAAAATAAATTTTAATTATTCACATTCTTTAAAAATATGTTATATTTTAATTTTTTCTTCCTTAGTTTTGAATCATTTAACAATAGTTCTACTATTATTATCATAAAGAACAATTTCATTTCTCGGAAAAATTGAATTTCAATTTTGTTGATTGATAAATTATACAGGTTTCTATCCTATTCGCAGACATTAAAGGATTTACAGGTAAAACAGCTTGAATTCTGAAACTTTTATTTCAGTAATTACAGATCACGTGATGTTTTTTATTTCATTTATTTGAATTTGAAGCTATCTTATATTTTCCCAATCTGCCAAAGTTTTCTTCTTGCAGCTTTACAGCGAGATGTGTAATTTACTAAAGCATAATCAACATTTTTGTTTTAAAAGTTTTAAAGTTTTAAACCGAAATAAAAATTTTCAAAATTTTTTTTGTAAAGTAGCCCTGAAATAGGTGGAACATGTTATCAAACAGCTTTTTGTGTAGTAGAGCGCTAATTTACATAAAAAATCCTTCCTATTATTTAATTCTCCGCGTCAAAAAACTTTCAGACAATATTTTACAAATTCTTCCGATGTCATCTTATACAGGG
This sequence comes from Eurytemora carolleeae, assembly GCF_000591075.1. Classification (NCBI taxonomy): domain Eukaryota; kingdom Metazoa; phylum Arthropoda; class Copepoda; order Calanoida; family Temoridae; genus Eurytemora; species Eurytemora carolleeae. The sequence goes on from NW_019396487.1 coordinate 339,280, forward strand.
TTTTTTTTAAATTATAATTTTAAAACGCTAATAAGTTCATCAATTTTAAAGATATCCAAGTTCTGTAAAAAGCTAGTGCAAAAAGACATTGGCACTTTTATAATCTGTAAAAAAAATCAGAAAAATATGGAGAAAAAATCTTCAATTTGATTTAAAGCAAAACTTACATATTTGCATGTAATTCTTCCCTAAGTTGAAGATGATTGTTGAGAAATATGATTTCTAGAGATAACCTTCTTTGTTTTCTTTAATAATTTCTTATACTGAGTCAAAATTTCCTACCAAGAAAATGGCTATAGATGTAAATAGCCCCTGCAAAATCAAAATTGACCTCATCTTTCATTAGCATTTTAGAGAACTTGGATATCTTTAAAATTGATGGAGTTATTAGCGTTTGAAAATTGTCATTTTACAAAGATCGACTGATTTTGTATTGTAGCCCTGTCAACTCAATGTTCCCCCGAGGAGCTTGTTCGGATCCTAAACGACCTGTTTGCCAGGTTTGACCGGCTAGCTCAGAACAAATCCTGTTTGAGGATCAAACTTCTAGGAGACTGCTACTATTGCGTGGCAGGGATAAATATTCTAAAACCAATCTGCTAAAAGGGAATGTACATGCATTTTAAAAAGGGGAGTCATAATAATCGTAATTATAGATGTCTGATGTAAAATCTGCAAAGAGCTGTTCTGAGCAGGGTATAAGGACAAGATTATTCACTGTGGTTTATTTTATCACTGGGAAATGTACCCCCTGACCCCTGCCTTTAGTCTGCATACGTTATGATTAGGGTTGTTAAAACCCATCGTTTAGAAAAACGATCAAAAAACAATAGTTTTTGGTTTGTTCTAAAAACGATCGTATCGTATTTAGAGAAAAAGGTTGGGTCACAAGAACGAACTACTCGCGTTGAACTTAAAAAGGAGAACTTCTTCCTCTTTTCATCTTTTCAAAAAACGTTTCGTTTCGTTTCCGTTTTTCTTCGTCGTTTTTAAAAAGAGAAAACGATCCATCCCTAGTTGAGATTAAACTTTTTTTTACATTTTCTGACACGTTTTCTAAATATCTTAAGTGGGGCCGCCCGCCTCCCCCCCCCCACAGATAATATTCTAATCCTGGAGATTCACGACAGTATTGGTGTACTCCTATTATGTATTTTCCTAATTTAATTTCTTTAGATTTGATATGAAATAATATTTCTTATAAATTCTTTTGTTATAAAAAGTAAATCATCACTTTTAATCTGGAGACAAGAATTAAAATCCTCTTCATTTAAAAAAGAAAAGAAAAAGAAAAATTTAAGAATATTTATTTCAATTATAGGCTTACCAATAGCCAGGTAAGTCTCCTTAATCTCTGTTTAAAAGCTGGTATTGAAAGATATATCAAATATGAAATATGCCAAATAAAACCACGACTATTTAAATAAAAATGAGTTGTTTTTATTTAAAGAAGGTGGAAAAATCCATTTATCAGGCAGTAGTGTCATTTTCCGACCATCTTCTAAGCAAATGATCCTATTTCCTAATACCTGGACTTTTCCTCCCTATTTGAAGTGCTTTTCATTGGAGACCCAAATCTTTTTTATCAGGGACCCCAGTCCAAGCTTATCATCAGAGACCCCAAGCTTATCATGGGGGACCCCACCCTTTTCGTTGGAGACCCCAAGTTTTATCAGAGGCCCCGGCTTAAGCTTAACATCAGAAACCCCACTCTTTTTATTGGAGACCCCCGATTTTCATTGGAGTCTCGACGGAAATCTATGGGGTTTTCAAAATTACTCCCGGGCTCTAATCCTCATACAGATAATCGTGTGTTGTAAGCAAACATTTGCTGAACTTTCTAATTGTGAGAAAATTTATCCCACTAATGGCAAAACTGCTTTTTCAAATCAAAAATACTTGGGTTTAGGCGGTGGAAATACAGTGTTCCTCAAAAATTGCAAATGGAACCCCAAGACAAAAGACAGTAAATGTGTTACTGTTTAATGCGAAATACACAATTATATTACAGGGTTGACCATGCAGATTGCTGTGTTAAACTAGGACTTGAGATGATTGTAGCAATTGATCTTGTAAAAGAGTTCTATCCGAATGCTGATCTTGCAATGCGCATAGGTAAAGCGGATAACCATAATTTTTGAATCTGTAAGCAATAAAAAGTCTTGACGTTAAAATTTATATCAATATTTCCTTAAAGCAAGCTATAGAAGAGTTTTTGCCGTCACAACTCAAACTTTTAATCCCCATATCTTTGCAACCGGATGGTGTAAACCTTTGCTATTTCAAAATTAGATTATTTGATCTAACAAAATTCATAGTTTTAAATATTAACTTTTATGACTTTGGGTTGTAAATGTAGATTGTAGAAATGAAGGGTTTAGAAAATTAAAGTTTGTGATGGCAAAGACTTAATTTATTTTTGGTTTAGAGTGAATTCGCCGTACTTTTCCCATGGGATTTACGTCCCCCCCCTCATTATTAAAAAAGAGAGCAAATTTAGCCACTAAAAATTGAACTTAAACATTTACCATTGCTTAAATCATCAACCTGATTTGACCGAATTATAAATTAACTTCAGAAAACACTAATTGATTCAAAAATCGATGAAAACTTTGCCCATTATTTCTTAAAAACTACGACTGAAAACCATTAATGAATAGTTTTTATAATTTCCATGTCTAAAGCTACAAAACGTATTATTAAGTCAATATCAATGCTCAAAACGTTATAACACTTTAAAGTCAACCCAGTCTTAAAAATGATATTTCTTTTCATAGCACTTAGGATCAATGTAATACAATCTCAATTTATCAATATATTAATATTATAATTTTGACAACAATTCTACTTTTTTAGTAATGTTAAAAATAACTTTTTTGTAATCTTGAATTAACTTGATCTTTTTCTTACAAATAAAATCAAAAATAAAAAGAAATAGGATCTGTGTTTAGATTAATAGAAGTTAGGATTTAAGAAGGGTTTAAGGATGTCACATGATAAATACAATCCCAGTACAGACCACAGAGGGAGAGCAAATATTAAGAAAAGTATACAGACACTAGGCTTTAAGGCATTTCACGCCCATCTTCTATTTCAACTACTGTGAGCTTCTTCTCCTTGTACAATATAAAAAAATAACAAAAAAAGTTCGCGGATTCAATCATATTTTTTTTAGGATTTCAAAGAAAAAAGTTATGTTTAAGGAATACAATCAGAGCTGGAAACTTTAGAATTAGATACCTTTAATACCCACTGCTTAATCCGAATATCCAATGTGGACACTTTTACTTGCTTAATCCACTTTTTTAATATAGTAGAGAAAAATCAAATACCGGTTTTTCAAAATTATAGAGTCCCTCCCGTTTCTGTATATTAATCTTAAATGGCGCGCAAACTTTCAAATTTTCAGGCTTCTGATACGGGTTGAATTTTATACACTTTTCAGGATACAAGTACAAGATTAGGTTAGTCTCGAGATTAAGAAAAACAGATGATCAAGAATTGATATCGATATTTACGATTCTAAAGTTCTCAGCTCTGAATTTGTTTTATGTTTAGAAATACATCAAGGAGTGTTTTATGTTTAGGAATACAATCAGGTTTAGGAATACACTCAAGGAATGTTTTGTGTTTAGGAATACACTCAGGGAGTGTTTTATGTGGAGTTCTCGGACTTAGAAAATGGCAGTTTGATGTCTGGAGCACTGATGTTACCATTGCAAACCACTTGGAGTCTGGTGAGTAGTTTAGGGAAACTTTTATCACAATACTGGGTAAAATTCATATTATTCTGTAAAGGAGGAATACCGGGTAAATAGTCATATTATTCTGTATGGGAGGAATACCGGGTAAATAGTCATATTATTCTGTATAGGAGGAATACCGGGTAAATTCATATTATTCTGTATAGGAGGAATACTGGGTAAATAGTCATATTATTCTGTAAAGAAGGAATACCGGGTAAATAGTCATATTATTCTGTATAGGAGGAATACCGGGTAAAATTCATGTATCTCAAGCAACAATGGATGCGTTGGTGAACACTTACAAGGTAAAACTAAACAAGCTAAAAAATTTCTTTTATATTAATACAATGAAATTTCATAGCGAAAAAATTTGTATTTGTTAAAAAAATTGAATTTATACTAAATATATTTAGAATGCGGATGTCAAACTTTCTCAAAGTCATCTATTCTGTTTTTTCCTTTCTTACATTATCAATAAACCAAAAATAAAAATCCAGCGAATTTAATCCTTTAAAATATGTATTAATAACTATATATTTAATCTTATTTCAAGTAGCAGAAGTACTTAACGTTCATAGAGAAAGGAAAAGAAGAGTTAAAGTTTATCTCATAATACATTGTACATAATTGTACACAATGAACTTTCCTTTACTGCAAAATTGACTTAATTTCGCGATTGTGTACATCGCAGTATGTTTACATATCTAATACTGTACGCCTGTATAATGAGTGATATTATTCCTAGTGTTTTTTGTAGTCTAAACTGTGATATGGGCGGCGTCAAACCTTATAGAATTCCAACGTATAGAAACCGCGACGTATAGCAACAAGGGGTATTTTCCGGGAGAACATTTTTTATGTTTTTGAGAAATTAAATAATCAGTGTAAAGTAGATATAGTTTTCATAAAATCCTTTTATTATATTTAAATGGTAAAACGGAATTTTATGAAATCATATTAGCATTACTGGAGAAGTTTTTTATACTTTTAAGATTTTTTTTTTCTAAAAATAAAACTGTATATAGCATTTTTATAAAATATCTTTTTTAATATTAACACGCAATTTTATGTATAACCATATAATCATTCATTTATGTTGTCAGTTTATAATAAAATCCATATGGAGGATCTTAAACACAATAGAGAGCAGTACAAATGTACGTATTAAACTATTTTGCTCCTTTAATGTCTAGGGTATGTTAAAAAAATAGAAATTATGATGATGATAATGATTAGCTACAATGTTTTACAAAAACGTTTAATTTCTCAAAAATATAAAAAATGTTCTCCCGGAAAATACGCCATGTTGCTATACGTAGCAGTTTCTATACGTTGGATTTCTATAAGGTTTGACGCCTGATAAGTTATATGCTCATAGCCTCATTCTTTTCTGATTCAGATATTTATTACGAGGAAAAATATCTTTTCACCACCCTCCTCCCCTGTATAGTTAAAAGCAATGCTGCTGCATTTTTCTTCAGATTAAGTCAAAATTTCAAATCTTGAAAGGTCTAACCAGGGCGCTAAATTTAAACCGGGTTTTGGCGGATTTTTAGCGGATTTAAACCGCGGCTCGAATTCTTTAAATTCCATCTCAGGTACAGTTTTTTGTAATTTAAAAAAACTTAAATTCTTGCAAGAAGAATTTTGGTGTAATTGTTCCCAATACAATGTAGAATACAATATTTACCATCCCTATTAGGCACGGGCAGCCGTAGTACATTTGAATTTCCGAGCCAGGTAAATCTTTCCGGTCCCAGTTTGTACTGTATCGCCCGGACATTGAGTAAATAAACACTCAATAGGACTAGCCGGTGCAACAAGGTTGACGCGGTCAGTCTTTGGGTTGAATTTACTTTTACTGAAGGGTCAGAGGTGCGTGTAGGTGTCTATCTATCTATCTACATATATGCTAATTCAATTATTTACGTTTAATCACACCAAGATTATTTGTTGTCATAAATACACCCAAATTATAATTTCGTCACTCTGCTTCTTAAATAAGTTTAATTAAAGGTAATAAAGGTAAAAAAGACATATCAAAATGTTTTGAATTATATTACCTAGGTCGGAGAGGGAAAAGGAGGAGACAGAGATCAATATTTAGCAGATAACAATATCAAAACATATCTGATAGGAACATAATTCATTTATTCACAAAGTTCTACATTGTACAAGGTGTTCTTCAAAAAAACTTTTAGACAGTTGTCGTCGTGCATATCAAAACAATGAAGACGACTTTCGATTGAAATTTCGAGTTTTACCAAGCTTTCAAACCGAATTGGATACACATAAACATGGAAACAAAGATAAACTCTTTATTAAAAGCTTTTTATTGTTTATTTGTAAACTTGAAATTTGAAAAAAAGCTTATCCAAAATCAAAACTTAACTTTAAAAGGTGTCTTTATTGTATTGGTATATACGTCGTTCACTTTATATACATGCAGCCTTTTATATCTGCATTTAAAATCTCAAAGAAGACCCGAATTGCATTTGGTCTGAGTTTGAAAAACAGTCTTTTTTTCCCCTTTCTATTGGAAATAAAAAAACTGTTGTATGTCTACAAACTAGGAGACTTTAGAGTAAATTAAGCGAAATACATTGGATTTTTTTGTCCAATTTGTTAATTTGCCAATATTTAAGACTTTCAGCTCTATTTGTTAACCTATTGATCTATAAAAAGCAAACACAGTAAGAAAGAAAATTTTAGAATTAAGCACAAGAAAGATTGAAAAGAAAGATTATGACAGAACTAACTAAATCAAGGGTATTTATGTTGTTTATCAATAATTGAAATCTTAGAATGTTTTCAAAAATAAAAAGTAGACATATTTGTTGACTTTAAAAGTCACTATAATAAAATAAAAGAGATCTAAAATGGATATTTCTAACATTTATCTAAAAAAACGAAAGTTTTGAAATATTTGCACATGGCTGAGTATAATTGGTTGGTTAAAAATGAAAAAAAAAAGAAAACTATTGACGAACATCAGTTGGAACATGTTTGTAGAGCTTCATGATGGTGGTGCAGATCAACAGGAACTGGAACAACAGGTTTCCGCTCACCCCAGGCTTTGGATAAGGAGGGGGAGAGATCGCGGGTTTATCAGTTTCGAATATGAGGGAATGCGTCTCAATGTTCGCCTGATAATTTTGGAGCTCTTGGAACAATATTGAGCTCGATGTAAGCATCGTCTGTTGATAGCTAGGTATCTGCATCATCACTATGAAGGAGCCAGGGTTGCTCCCTGAGACGGAGTTGTGATCATCTCCGGTGTTTCATTCTGACTGCTGGGCTGGGATGTGTAGAGGGGTGAGGGGGGAACGAAGGAAACGAGGATGACATGTGGGCGCTTCATGGAGGATACATTCATTTAGATACACACGTCTTGAGAATGGTCTACGGCATTTGAGTCGGTAAAATCGTCTTCCTTATATTTTCGAATTTGTGTTAACAATATTACTTTAGTAGCTTGGGAACCCACCGTTTACCCGCACTTGAACGATTTTACCGGGAAATTTAATTTTCGCTATTTAAGTCGACTTCCTTAAATTAGAATCTCAAAACCAAGCTAGGAATATTCCCGTGGGTCTCCCGAGTTCCCCAAACCAAATTTGAGGCAAATCGGTCCGGGGTTCCTAAGTTATGATCGGACAAACAAATAGGCAGACAAACAGAGATTACAACTTTATATATATATATATAGATGCAATGCTTTTTAAGGTTAATATGGTTTTGATGTTTTAATTAATTTCTTAAAAAACTTTTTTTAAGAATTAATTTAAGTTTCAGATTTTAAAAGATCCGGGGGGGAATTACATATCGGGTTCTTTGAAAATTAATTATAAAGCACGTATATTTATTTTATAAGTTAGAATACATTTCCTAGAAAACAGGGATTTGATCTTTTCCTAATAGAAAAAAAACATAAACTTTCTTTTTACTTTTTTCATAGTTTTGTACAGTGATAGCCAGAAAATTTTGGAATAGGAAGTCTCAAGATATGACTTTAATTAGTCCAATGAACATGAGACACAACAATTGTGCAGTGTAAACAGACTCATTTAGCTTTTTAAGTGATTTAATATCTTACTGGTAAAGCTATTTACTTTGTATCAACATCAAATGTACTTCAGTATTGCTTCAATGTCGTCTTCCTATTCTACAGTTTTCTGCTTATGACTGTATTTAAAATACAAAGGCAAGTTTCAGCTTTGACAGCTCTGATCCGAATTAGTAATGTATAGGGATACTTTGCATAAACTATTGTGACTAGAGCTGGGAATTTTTGAATGGTGGATATCAGGATTAATGCTTGATACACTTTTTTAAATCTTGGGATTAAAAATAGCTTGCTCTCCTTTTGTTATTAACCGATCGGAATTAAGGATATCCCATTTTAAAGTTTTCAAGCGGCCTTGTTAACAGTTACTAAAAAATAGTTTATCGTTATTATTATTTAAAAATTTAAGTCTGGAATGAATGATTATGGTATCAGAACGCAATGATTGTGAAGAGGGTGGGGTAGCATCCCCTCCACCAAATACGGAGAGATGGCACCCATCTACAGAAGAGAGTGGGATAGCATCCCCTCCACCAAATATGGAGAGATGGCACCCATCTACAGAAGAGAGTGGGATAGCATCCCCTCCACCTAATACGGAGAGATGGCATCCACCTAAAGAAAAGGGTGGGGTAGCATCCCCTCCACCTAATACGGAGAGATGGCATCCACCTAAAGAAGAGGGTGGGGTAGCATCCCCTCCATCTAATACGGAGAGATGGCATCCATCTATAGAAGAGGGTGGGATAGCATACCCTCCACCTAATACGGAGAGATGGCATCCACCTAAAGAAGAGGGTGGGGTAGCATCCCCTCCATCTAGTACGGAGAGATGGCATCCATTTACAGAAGAGGGTGGGATAGCATACCCTCAATCTAATACGGAGAGATGGCATCCACCTAAAGAAGAGATTGGGGTAGCAATCCCTCCATCTACTACGGAGAGATGGCACCCATCTACAGAAGAGATTGGGGTAGCAATCCCTCACATTAATACAGATGATAGGCCCAAACTTTCAGTAATTGGGGGTGGGACAGCTATCCCTTCCCTAGATACTGAGAGTAAGCCCACAACTACAGTAAACGAAGGTCGGGACGCCATCCCTTCCCTAGATACTTTGAGTAGACACACACCTACAGTAATTGAGGGTCGATCAGCCATCCCTTCCCTAGATACTGAGAGAAGAGATGACGAGTCTATGGAAAATCCACAAGAGAACCGTGTGATAATGTCGAAACAGCTTGGAATTGAAAATGGATACTTGTTTTATAACTTTAAAGAAGAAAACACTTTGTTCTCCCAAACTGCACCAAACGAGAATAAAGAATCTTTCCAAAGCATCACAAAAACAGATATGGCATTATCCAAATGCTTTAAAAAAGAAAATAATCTGTTCTCACAAACCAAAATAAACGAAGATGATGTATCCTACCAAACCACACAAAAAGAGAAAATCATGAACTCACAATCTCTAGAAAAAATAATCGAGGTGTCCTCGAAGCAACATAAGGACTCCCAACTAACTGCCACAAATCTGTTGTCTACTTCACAATTCAAGGACATAACACCAACAAGCGTAGGAACAGTTTTGTTTTAATATTCTAATTTCTATATCATTTCTTCCCTAAAGATAAATATGCCTGCCCCCCCCCCTTTGCTTGGCAGTAGCTTTTTTTGTCAATCAAACCTTCTAGGATGCTTATTTATCCCAAGAAAATCCCTTAAATCTCCCATTTTGAACTGAACTGTATTGTAAGATGTTCATTACCTGACTCCGATGAACAAAAGAAACAATTTATTTTCTCCTCTCAAGACAAGGTGATACAGATTTTTTAATTCAATGCATTCTTCAGAAGTCAGGAATTGTATGGCAATATCACCCTCATATATTACAGAGGCCAATAAAAAGTTCTTTTTTTAAAATTTCTTTTCAATTTCTTATTCTTCCCATATAGGTTATCAAGTACAATAGATGGCAACACAGAATGCGTACACTTTTATTACAGCTGTTTTAAGTGTCAACTCAATTTCTGTATCTGAAAAAAACTATAAATAAATAAAAAACTATCTTTCAGTGAAATTAGTGCAATTTTTTGTGTTCTTTTTTCTGTTTTTACAATTTTTCATTTAACTTTCTATAGACTAAATAACGAGGTTGAAACTGATTATGTACATAGCCCTTTAACATTAACAATCTTTTTGATTCTTCTCATAGAAGAGAGCAGAAAGTTTTATCACCAAATTTGAAGTAGCCTTTAGATTGAGAACAAATAAGAGCTTACATTATAAATTTCCATACTGACTTCTGCCTTTTTAGGTTTCAGGATTAAGATTTAGATACTAAAAATTTACATACATTATAAACCAGAAATCTCTGAAATACAAAAATGCAACTTTTAGAATCAAGTTATAACTTTAAATGATCATGAGACAAAGCAATTGTGTAGTGTAAACAGACCCAATTCACTGAATAGTGATTTAATATGTGCCAAGTAAAACTATTTACTTTGTAAGAACATCAAACACACTAAATTATTGCTATAATGTCGTCTTCCTATTCCATTGTTTTCTGGTTATCACTGTAATATAGAAGAAATGCTGGTGAAAAATCTTCTGTACCCCTGAGGCTTCCTGTACCTAAGATCACTATCAGCCTGCCACCAGGAGAGGAAGGAGAAGGAGGCTGTGGTTGGGCACCAGGAGAGGAAGGAGAAGGAGGCTATGGTTGGGCACCAGAAATACCTTTTGTAGATCTTACGGAGTCAGAAAGACAGCTTGAAAGAAAAGTAAGTCTGGATTTTGATATTTGTTTTCTATATACAAATATAGGGAAATATTTTTATAACTTGATGGAGATTGGTTTCATTTAATATTTTTGCAGATTTTGTTTCTTTAAGGTCAATTTTAATCGCATTCCACAATTTTGGAAACCTTGCAGACGGAAAGCTTTTAAGATTTTTGTTTTAAACCCGTTTTTAATTTTTATGATTTGTTCTATTCGGTTCAGCTAGAGACTTGGATATATTTTGGAAGGAAGAGAGAAGGTTATCATTAAAGTATCCATACATAAATGTCCGAACACTAAGTTTGCATGTATCATCAAAATTAAAAAAAAATTTTAAAAAATGGATTTGAATGTGCCTTGAAAATACTATTATTTACCGCTCTGAATGACTTTTTTTTGCAAACTTAGTATTGTATATCCACTCTCTAGGTGGAGGAGCTGGATAACCATATGGAGATATATATATATATTGCTTTAATGACGGATATCCACTCTCTAGGTTAGCTTGAAGGAGGAGCTGGATAACAATATGGAGATATATATATATATATATATTGCTTTAATGACGGATATCCAATCTCTAGGCTAGCTTGAAGGAGGAGCTGGATACCAATATGGAGATAAATATATATATTGCTTTAATGACGGATATCCACTATCTAGAATAGCTTGAAGGTGGAGCTGGATAACAATATGGAGATATATATATATATTGCTTTAATGGCGGATATCCACTCTCTAGGTTAGCTGGAAGGAAGAGCTGGATAACAATATGGAGATATATAATATATATTGCTTTAATGACGGATATCCACTCTCTAGGTTAGCTTGAAGGAGGAGCTGGATACCAATATGGAGATATGGAGATATATGATATATATATAGATATTGCTTTAATATTGTATATACAATCTCTAGGTTAGCTTGGAGGAGGAGCTGGATAATCTGATGGATATTTCTATCGAGATCGCCAGCAACAAGCGCATGAAGAGGGACTATATTAATGCTTTCAGGTTAAATATGATCCAGATTTGGGGGGGGGGGGGGGGTTGTTACCTCATAAGGATATTTTCGTATTTTAAAAATAAAATTCCCAAATTGTTTACCGATTTTCACACCCCCCCCCCACTCACCCTTTCTCAACAAAAAAAGTTTATATTTTTTCTTATCTAGCGAAATATTTTTTGCTAAATAACTGAAAAGAGGGTGGCCCCCCTCCCCACACAGTCTATTTTGGGTAAAGGAGACGTCAGCCTTAATAGAGTTATAATTGATAAGATAATTCTCCTCTTCAAACGGTTGTACTTGTATGTGCTTTAAAACAGAATGTGAGATAAGGTCTTGAATTACCATTATCTTGTTTACTTTCGAGTTTATTAAACCAATTATATTTACTAAACAAACATTCCCCTTGTTTAACATTTGTCATTTTTTGCAATTATTTTGGATTTTTTTATACGAATATATTTGAGCTACCTGTCTCACTTAAATGTTAAAGGAAAATTAACCAAAACAATTCTGAATATTTTAAGATGTTTTCTTTCAACACAATCCTAAGAGTTTTTAAATATACATCTCCTGCTTAAACTCCTGAATGAGTAAAACTTTAAAATGCGGCCCCAGAACAACAAAAAGTGCCCAAGACAAATTATTCCTAATTATAAAGAGTTCAAGAGCTCAGAGTTTAATTTGATCAACTGTTATCTTTCAATTAATTTCAGATTGACATTTCGAGACAGTGAGCTGGAAGTAAGATATTGTGCACAAAGAGATTATATGTTCAAATCATCTTTGTTTTCCCTTACTGCACTTTGGGCATTTATCTTTATCAGGGAGGATATTATATTTCTAAACAGAAACATAACTTGAAAAATTACGAAATAAAACAAAATTGCTTATTTGGAAGCAAAAATTAGATGGCTGCCAATTAAGCTACAAAAATATCGCTTGTGTTCGACAAAAAATTCCTTATTTGCCGGCAAAAAGTTGGAGGACTGCCAAAAAAGCAATTTTTGTCCAATTTAAGCGATTTTTGTTCCTTATTTGGAAGCCATTCAACTTTTACTTGGATTTCAGAGTGATATTTCTTAGAACTGGATCAATCTTTTCTTAACCTTTTGATTGTTATTGTTTGCTCTGAAACAAATGGCTAAAACTAATAATCTGCCAAGATTATTTATAGGGGGAGAGATGAGAAGCGCCCTTCTCCAAAATTTCTGAATTTTTATTTTACTTAAAGGGAGTGTTCGCGAAAAATGAAAGGGGGTATAGGCTTACGGCGAAAAATGAGCGCTTTTGATCGCTACTAATCTTACTTCTATCTGTTGCGTCTATAAAGAGAAAATGGTTAAAAACGACTTATACCGAAGAAACGCTGCACGCAAATTCAGAAAGTTGCAATATTCAACTCGGATCGTAAAAAAATCAATTTAATTCCAAACAAATCATTCAGATATTACAACCAATATTCATCGATTATTTTTCGACGCATTCAATTACGAATGCGTATAAAAATAAAGTTTACATCCCCCCCCCGCCCCCCACCCTTCTAAAGTTATTATAATTTTTCTTTGAAGTCGGCAAAATATGGTTTAATTTTGCAGATTGTAGCTTCTGGCAAATATTGTTATATTATGATTAGTTTCTGGAAAGGAGACTACAGCATGAAATATACTAAATTATTATATTAATAAACATTGTGAAAACTCATCCGTAGTGTGTCCAGATATAATTCTCATTGTAAAAACTAGCATTTTGGCAAACTGTTTGTTTGAATTTTCTTAGATCAAATTATAGTCTAAGTTTGAAATATCTATGGTTTACACAATCAGGTCGCAAAGTCATTGGGATTAGAAAATTTTAGTTTGTGGCAAATACTCAGTTTCTTTCCTCATCTGCAAAAACAAACTATTTTCAAATTTTTTTTTATTTGATTTAAGGAAACAAGTAATTTTAAGTGCAATTGTTAAATATGAGTACTTCCGAGGGGTTTTACATGAAATAAAGAATTTACCTTTGTAACCATATTACCATATCCTGTGTAGTCAGATACTTCAAGTTCCAATACATAGAGAATGGTGTATGGTTTTAAACAATAAAACAATACAGGTAACATAAGAGGCACAACTGGGGAATATTATGGGTTGTGGGGGAGGGGATTAAAATTTTATAATTTAAAGGGAGTGTCTGGCTAGGCATGGTAATTGAGCTGAGAATGCAGTATTGTAGAGAATTTTTTTATAAATCATTTGAGACCCGTCAGACGTTTGTACGTTGTAAAATTGCTAAGTAAGAGAGCAAAATTGATCTTTAAAATTCTCTTTGGCACTCGCCCCCAGGCAGGGTGTGGCGCATCTCAAATGATTTATAAAAAAAGGCTCCACTATACTGCACTCTCAGCTCAACTACCATGTCTAGCCAGACACTACCTTTAAAACATTCTTTTTAGGATCATCATTTGTTTTCCAGCACGTACCCAAGGTACTTATGCAAGGAAAGTTATTTCAGAGGTGTACACATTTATTTGTACTGCAGTGTTTGGGCGGAAAAGTAAACACAAAACGGATGTCCCAGCCTGACAGGGAATCCATTTTCACACAAAAAATCTATGAAATATTCTGGTCATAGGAAACTATTATGTGAATTTTCAAAATTATCAAAATTAAATGCTTTAACCTCCTCGGATACTAAAAGAACAATGAGTCATCTATTCTTGTTTACAAAGTCCGCCCACAGAGAACTGGTTTCAATATGTACGCGTACAAGTATACGCGACCGCAATTAACTTTCCTAGCATTTGTACCTTGCATGTGTCCAAGTTTTACTTCCTAAAAATTATCATTCAAAATGTCTTAGCTTAAAACCATCGTATAGTGTAATTTCATATTAAGGATGGAGATGCTGATGTAGAGTGTAGTTTTGTTTACACCCTTTCATGTACTGCGGTTATTTTGTTCACATTGGTTTTACAACTAGGAAATTTATCATTATTATCATTTATCTCCTTGTCGTTGAGCTCGGTCCCTCAGAAGACCTAACTTAACTCCCAATACTGTTTTTACATATATGAAATTATATTCTATAACTTCAGATTTTTATAATTTAAAGAAAAAGTCGATAAAAAAATCTTAAAAGAAGTCAGTCGAACTTTTTACAGGAATAATTAAAAAACACTTGAAAACGACAATTATTTCTGGGCAACGCTGTGTGCCACTGTAATTTCTCGAAAATTTGTCTCCACAAATTAATTTATATTTTGGCCGGCTTGGCTTTTGTTTAAAAGGTGTTTGGAGACGATTGAGTTTTTTTGGAAAGGGTTTTCTCGCATTTTTATTTCCTGATATCCGACCATTCAACACTGAAATATAATAGTTCTGTCAAGTTTCCGTTTTAAGAGGGGAGGGGGTACAGTTTACGTTTTAGAGGTAACGAGGGGAGGGTAACATAAGTTATTAGAATCATGTTTATGAACTACAGGGTGAAGAAGATAGTAAAGACTAAGTTTATCCACATGATACACATTTTTTTTTTTTACAGATATAATTTGCATAACTATCTAAATAGATCTTGGCGACTTTTCTTATGAACGATTTTGCAGATTTAGTTACTTTAAGGTTCAATTCATTATTTTGTATTTAGTCAAATTTAGGTAAATTTTATAGTAGATTGAATTCTTACAAGTTTTCAACCACAACTTCTTTTTTTCAAAAGCTACTGAGTATTTTGGTGAGTATTAAGAAAACCAAATAAAAATTACAATTTCTGACAGACAACCAAATAATGGAATTAATTCTTTGCCACGAGCTCTGATTTTCAAATCCTTCCATATTTCACACTATAAATTCTGTTAGATCAAATCATCTTAGTTTAAAAATATCAAAGGTTTATCCCATCAGGTTTTAAAGATATGGGGATTAGAAAATTTGTGGCAAAGATTCAATTTTTTTGCTTAAATTCTCTTACATAAACGTAAAATAAGAGAAGTGTATACCGTATTTTAGGAGAAAGGGGGGCGCAACTGAACCCTTGCGACCCCCCCCCCTGGCTACAGGCCTGCGTAAAATATTATACATTTACTTGTTCAAATTATGATTAAAAGTCAAATAAGTCAACTAAAGGACATTTTTGGTTACTGGAAAAAAAATATTTTAATTATTTTTAATTTTCATTAATTTCTTCCATGTATTCCGCGGGCCTTTTAACCTATGTAGTTACATACAGAGTTACCCAAAAAAGATGAGACTTCAGAGATGATTTTATGGAAATTATTTAGTGTTTTTCTAACATCCATGGTTCTCTGAAATTGCAAACTTGTTTTAAACGTCTAAGGCAGGAACCGGAATGCATCCTTAAAACTGTCGCACTCGGGTTTTGTTTAAAGGTTTTTAGGTCGTCTCTGAAGTCTCATCCTTTGTGGGTCACCCTGCATATAATTCTAGGATTTAATGTTTTAGAAGGGGACAGGGGGAATGGAACAGGATGGAAGGATGTTAGAGATCTGGAGAGATTTAGTGGAGAAGGTTGGAGTAAAGTAAACAATGTTTGGACTGTAAGGTAACTAAATAAAAAAAACTACAGGGGGGGGGGCAAATTGACCCCCCCCCCAGCAGGAATAGGTTTAATTGCCTATGTCACATATACAAAAATACCTTATATTTTGGATGTCTATAAGATTTTTCGAAAGCTTATCTTTCTCTCAATTTGAAAATATTTCAATCTAAATCCAATGTGAATTTCAAAAGGATTAACTCTGTTGAAATCCTTCGCAAAACCTTTAATTTATTCAAAAGAAATATAAATTATTCAAGATTAACTTTCCCTGAATTGTTTATATGTATATTGTATATATAATATTAAAATAATGCCGGCCGAAGACAATGTACAATTGTTGATTAAATCAAATATACTTTTAACCCTTTTTCAGTAACTACCGGACATACTGCTTTGAGTACGTTTTCCATATATGGATAGGTAAAATTAAACATTCTTAATAAAAAAGATAAAGTTTTAACAGAGATATCATATGATGGAATTCTTAGATAAAAATAAATCCACAAAGGAACTGAGTCTTTGCCACAAACTCTGATTTTCTATATAATTCTTTGCAATATCCAATGTCGTAGACCTTAGATATACTAAAGTACTAATTCTGTTAGATCTAATAATCTAAATCTTAAATGTTCACGTCATCAGGTTGCAAAGATATTTGAAGAAATTAGTAAATCCTTTTAATAATTAATTTACTTTTAGTGTAAATATCTTCCTAGTTTACTATTTGAAAGTGTCAAACTTTTATTATATTAATTCTATTTTAATTAAATCTTATTTTAATTTTAATTGAACTTCTAATTTTGATTTTAGTATTTGATAATTTAATGTTTATCCTAATTTGTATTTGATGCAACGTGTAGATCATGTTATAAACTTTTTCTCAAATTTTATTTTGTATTTTAAAATGTTTTACAATTTGCAATACTCTCATCTTTTTTTGATGTTCTATCTCCAGAGAAATATCATAAAACTTTTGAAATACATATATATGATTTTCCATGTTTTCTAAAGAATATTACCTGTTCAAAACATATAAAAATCATTTTTACTTGTCATGACTTTATAATTTAATTTTCTAATCTAATATCTTTTAAACCTGATGTCAAAGATCTAACATCATCATGTTGCAAAGATACTGCAGTTTGAAAATCCGATTTTGAGACTAAGAATTAGCTCCATTGAAAACATAAACCAACTTAGTTATTAGAGATTTCTTGCACCTGCTGAAAATCGGAAAAAAGTGGTATAATTTCACTTTCACACAATTCAGTTCAATCCTAATGTGAAAAAAATGTTTAAATATTCAGACTTCTCTTTATTTTTTAAAAAATATTTTAGTTAGTATTCTGTCCCTGTCTGCATTCATAAGGAAGTTGTCAGATATTTTACTTAAACTTATAATCTACTTACCAATCTTACCATACTAGTTCAGTTTCACATCTTTCTGCTGGTGAGCAACCCTGCTCATTTTCTGAAAAATACACCAGTATTTCATTCTTTTCTTCACATGTTTTTAAAGTAATCAAATAAATCTGCTTTTTTTCATATTCTTGCGTAAAACAAGTGGAGCTACGCAGGCGGCCTTCTTCTATCCCTCATTTCAGCTCTTTACCCTTCCTTTGAGCTCCTTCCACATCCTTCATGCTTTTTTTTGCATCTTTTCCTTGTTCTTGATTCTCCTTTTTCCCATTTTCTTGTCATGCTCCTTCTCCTACCTTTATGATCCTTTTCCTTAAACATATTAATCTTAAAGCTGCTTTTCATCCTTAAACTTCTCAATCTCTTCTTCTCCTCCCATACGCTGTTTTTTTTCACTTTAAACTTCTTCTCTTCCTTCAATCTCCTACTTCTCCCTTTAAGCTCTTTCATCTCCATTATGCTACTTCTCCTCCATTAAACTAATTCTCCTCCCTTTATAAGATCTTTCTTCACCCTTTGAGCTGCTTCATCTCCATTACTTTTCTTCCTTTATACACCTTCTCAGTTCATTCTTTTCCTGCATGCCCCTTCTCTTTTGTTACACTCTTTCTCCTTCAATGTCCTTCATGCTTTATACTCCTTCTCCTTTGTTACGCTCTATCTTCTTAGCTATGCTCGTTCTCCTTCGATCTCCTTTATACTTTATGCTCCTTCTTCTTCACTATGCTCTCTCTCTTCTTCAATCTCCTGCATGTTTTATGCTCCTTCTCCTTTACTATGATCTTTCTTCTTCAATCTTCTTTATGCGTTATGCTCCTTTTCCTTCGTTATGCTCTAACTTCTTCAATCTCCTTTATGCGTTATGCTCCTTTTCGTTCACTATGCTCTTTTTCCTTCAATTTCCTTTATGCTTTATGCTCCTTCTCCTTCACTATGCTTTTTCTCCTTGAATCTTCTTTATACTTTATGCTCCTTCTCATTTACTATGCTCTTTCTCATTCAATATCCGTTATGCTTTATGCTCCTTCTCCCTCGTTATGCTCTCTCTCCTTCAATCTCCTGTATACTTTCTGCTCCTTCTCCCTCGTTATGCTCTTACTTCTTCAATCTCCTGTATACTTTATGCTCCTTCTCCTTCGTTATGCTCTTACTTCTTCAATCTCCTGTATACTTTATGCTCCTTCTCTCTCGTTATGCCCTTTCTTCTTCAATCTCCTTTATGCTTTATGCACCTTCTCCTTCGTTATGCTTTTTCTCCTTCAATCTCCTTTATGCTTTATGCACCTTCTCCTTCCTTATGCTCTTTCTCCTTCAATCTCCTGTATACTTTATGCTCATTCTCCTTCCTTATGCTCTTTCTCCTTCAATCTCCTGCATGCTTTATGCTCCTTTCCCTTAGTTTCCCTTTATGCTCTTTCTCATTCTCTTCTTCAACTCCTTTGTGCTCCTTCTCCTTTATTTTCTTTCTGGTTCCCGTTGTTCACTGTATCTGACTATCCAGAGTATATTACCTATATAAAGCAGTTCTTCTCATTGCAATGTTCACTCTCTACTCTTCCCTCATATTCATATTTCATCCACAAGGTAAGAATTTCTTGTCAGAAACAAATTACTAATTTATTTTTGATGGACAATATAAATAAATTTTCGGTATATTATATTGATTTGATCTTTTTTTGAAAAATCTTAAATCTAACTTGAAATTGGTGAGATAACCTGATATAAGTCAATTTACCAGTTAATAAAAATTGATTTACTTAGATGCGGGC
>NW_019396487.1:358656-393584 GCF_000591075.1 Eurytemora carolleeae
CTGATATCCACTGTGGAAACTGATATATTCTGAACTCTTGGTCCTGATATCCACTGTGGAAACTGATATATTCTGAACTCTTGGTCCTGATATCCACTGTGGAAACTGATATATTCTGAACTCTTGGTTCTGATATCTACTGTGGAAACTGATATATTCTGAACTCTTGGTCCTGATATCTACTGTGGAAACTGATATATTCTGAACTCTTGGTCCAGATATCCACTGTGGAAACTGATAAATCTGAGTTTCAACTATCCAAGATATCCAAGAGAAATAAATTTAATCTTTCAAATGACAATAGATCCGTGTAACTTTTGAGTCAGTTATTAACAACACAAAAATTTTGACCTCAGCTTGAAAAGATATGAGGATTAGAAAATTTTGGCTTAATGCAATGATGACAATGCCTGATTTACAACCGTCGTGCCCTTAACAGCTTTGTCTGATCAAGGTTGTATTATAGATATTTATGTTTTTGTTTCTTCAAACTGTGCAATAGAGAAACTCCCAGAGAGAAACACTTAACGCTTCCAGTCCATATTCAAGATTTAAGTATTTATTTATTTCATGTTGACAATTATTTTAAGGTTGAAATAGCATCGTCCCTGGACTTCCTATGGAAGGAGCAGGCCCAGAGAGAGAACACTGAGATGGAAGAGATGAGGAGACATACTAACCAACTTCTTCAGGGATATGATATTTAGATTTTAGTTTTGTCAAATACCAACTCTAAGTTGGAGGTGTGTACTCTGTAAGTCAACGTTCGTATTTTACTAATATGGAAAAGCATTATTGTCATTCTCTAGCAACTGAATTTCTAGATATTTTGCTTCTAGCATTCATATCTGCACAGACTCGTCTATATTGTCTTTACATATAGCTATACCTTATTATTTGATTTGGTCATTTTTAGATTGGAAGAAAGAAGTTTACCTAGATAGTAGATATAGATCTTACTAAATATTTGTTTTCCTTCAATTTTCCATCATGTTCTAGGTTACATTTTAAAAGAGAAGTTTTTTTGTCGTCCCCATAACCAGCAATAAATTATCGGTATTAGAATTTCGTTGTAGACACCCTGTTCCAACACTCTGTATGTGTTTTAATTTGCAGATTGTCTAGCTTGGTTTTATATTTCGCTTTATTTATTGCAGTTATCATGAATGTTGACTCATTACAGCTGATCAGACTGTTTTAAAATCAGAAGGGAAGGGTCGGGTGGGCCAGGGTTTCTACAATTGTATTCTAAGCAAATCTAGACCTGCCAGCATCGGATAAAAATAATTATAGCATATTATCATATCATTATATTATGGTATATAATTTCTTCAAGGCGGTCTTATATAAACCCTTTTTCAGATTTTGAAATCCCATCCTTTAAGATCCATCATGGTTATCCTCTTTATATCTCTAGCCTATATATTATTGAATTACCATTACCAATACCATTAGAGCTTGATTGCAAAGAAAAACTATTTAGTTTACAAGTAACAAAGCTTAATAACCAGCTAATACTCTAATTCATATATATAGTGGAGAAAACTTTCTCTTTCTTGTATCATGGGAATAGAATTTAGAGTAACCCACACCTTCTTGAATACATTTAGATATTGCGGATATCATATTTTTCATCTTTACAAAAAAAGAAAATATTAACACTTAAAATATTTGTTTCGCTAGAATCTGCTTCCATTGCATGTTGCAAAATTCTTCCTTCAATGTGAGAGGTAAATATTATTTTGCATTGCTTAAAGGGACTGTAAAGGAAAAATGAAAGGGGTTATAGCCTATAGGATGAAACCTGGGAATCTCAGGACTTGAACGATACCTATAAGACATCTATCTGATGTTCCTGTCTCGTGAAATTGACATAAAACTGTGTCAAAATTATACCAAAACGTATATATGTTAGATATACGTCCGAATCACGTGACCAGAACTCCCTCCAATGGCAGTGCAGTATACTGGTCACCTGATACAGACGGAGACATGTGAAAATAATACCGAACTGCCATTGGTTGGAGTTCTGGTGACATGTTCTGGACGCATAAATAATATTATCAATTATATCTATTAATTCTTTTTTCTTTTTTTTATAAAATGTGAAGTTTAAAAACTTATAAATACATGTATATATATAAAATACATCTCAAAATCAAATATTAGGTTAGGGATAAGAAAGAAAAAATACAAAAATAAAGTAGCCCTGGAACATTGCATGCAGGGTTTCATCTTTAGCCAGTTCCCAGGAAGTTTTTACATCTTCTTTTTGACTTTAAGCATAGTTTTTAAGCTTAAGAATTTATCGAATGACCGAAAATAAAGATTTAAAGAATAATGCTAAACAGCATTGATTTTATTCTCCATATTATTATTTCCAAAATGACAAATTATCTAATTACATTAAATGTATTTACACATAAACTTATGTACTATTAAAATAAAAACTACAAAATTCCATTTTAAAAAATGTATTTTTTTTAAATTAAAAAATATGTCATAATGCCATATTTCTTGATAGAAAAAGCTTATAGATAATTTTTATGTTTTCACAGCTCAATTATATTCATGTTACCTACTTTTGCTAGAAATTTTATTTTTATTTAAACTTTGATAATAGATATGATAAAGAATTTTTTACTTCAAATTTAAATAGGTTTTTAACTTAAACCTTTCATTTATTAAATAAAAATATAAATTCATTAAATAATCTCCATATTATCTCTTTTCAAAGAAAAAATGAATGCTTTGATATTTAAAACTTTAGAAATTGCGAAGATCTATTTGCGGAAGGTAGACAAAATGCTGGAGTAATGTTTGCCAGTATACCTAACTTTACAGAGTTCTATTCAGAGGTAACATAACTTTACAGAGTTTTATTCAGAGGTACCATAACTTTACAGAGTTCTATTCAGAGTTAACATAACTTTACAGAGTTCTATTCAAAGTTAACATAACTTCACAGAGTTCTATTCAGAGGTAACATAACTTTACAGAGTTCTATTCAGAGGTAACATAACTTTACAGAGTTTTATTCAGAGGTAACATAACTTTAGAGTTTTATTAAGAGGTAACATAACTTTACAGAGTTCTATTCAGAGGTAACGCTAACTTTACAGAGTTTTATTCAGAGGTAACATAACTTTAGAGTTTCTATTCAGAGGTAACATAACTTTACAGAGTTCTATTCAGAGGTAACCTAACTTTACAGAGTTCTATTCAGAGGTAACATAACTTTACAGAGTTTTATTCAGAGGTACCATAATTTACAGAGTTCTATTTAGAGGTAACATAACTTTACAGAGTTCTATTCAGAGTTAACATAACTTTTACAGAGTTCTATTCAAAGTTAACATAACTTTACAGAGTTCTATTCAGAAATAACATAACTTTACAGAATTCTATTCAGAGTTAACATAACTTTACAGAGTTCTATTCAGAGGTAACCTAACTTTACAGAGTTCTATTCAGAGGTAGCATATCTTTACAGAGTTCTATTCAGAGGTAACATAACTTTACAGAGTTTTATTCAGAGGTAACATAACTTTACAGAGTTTTATTAAGAGGTAACAAGTTTGGATAAAAGTCTCAGGAAAAATTTAGTTTGAAAGTTTATTCCAATCATTTCGGTTAATTTTTTGTTTTCAATCAGATAGACATTGACGTGTTCGTTGTCACAGCATGAGAATATTTAGTATGTTTTAAAAAATTAATGCATTAGAGCATTTAAGAAAAGGAAAGATAGGAAAGGTAAAAGAACTTAATTGGATGAAATGAGAGGGTTTTACATGTTTTGGAATAAGTTCTGCACAGTAAACTCTTGTCATTGGGAAACTTCAACTTGCACTTTAACAACTACTTCTTGTCTAGGATATCAACGAGGGTGTTGAATGTATTCGACTTCTGAACGAGATAATTGTCGATTTCGACCAGATTCTAGACGACGAGAAGTTTGAAACTGTCGAGAAAATAAAAACTGTAGGTAAAGCTATTCTAAATTATTTTAAAAACCATAGAAATAAAAATAAAACTTAATATTGGATAAAAAAGATTTAAACTAAATTGTTTTGTCAAAATAATTATAACTTGGATACAATTTACATAAATCAATGAAATAGAAACAGTAATTTTGTTTTAAGGAAGTACTTATATGGCAGCTAGTGGTATTTCTCCTGCGCAGATATTGCAGGTCTAATATTTATATATCTTTTAATAATCTTAAAATTGACATTTTACTTTCTAAAAATAGAATTAATTCTTTTTGTAAGTACGACACATAGTAACACATACTCTGGTAACTGAAAGCATGCGTTTTTGAATATTCTAACAAATAGTTTATTTTCAGTAAGGTTTCCATAGTTCAATTCAAAACCATTTTGGATTATTGGAACTATTTTTCTCTCAACCTTATTATTTGGATGTATGTAAAAATATGACCAATAATTCAAACCAATATGTTCCATACTCATTTGAATTATTTTAAAAAATACTTGAAATGAACATAAAAATTTAAATGAACAAAACAAAAATAGTTCAAATGAAAACAATTAAACAACAAATTACTTCAAATGAACAAAAAAGTATTATAGATACAAAAAAATTTAAATGAACAAAAATAAGTATGTAAAAAAAATATTATTATTCTACAAGAACTTTGTTAATGAAAATATGATTTATTAGATGATAAAAATACGTTGATATTGAAACTAGAGAAATACGAAAACATTTTTCCCATTCTGACAAAATATCCATGTTTCGTTTTGTAGGACCAATTTGCGCATTTATGTGATTTGGTGGATTTTGCTACAGAGATGACGATTAAGGCAAGTCTCATTAAAAATATATTATAACAACAATAGTAACAGTAATAATGATAATAATAATAATAATAATAATAATAATAATAATAATAATAATAATAATAATAATAATAATAATAATAATAATAATAATAATAATTATAATAATAATAATAATAATAATAATAAAAATAATTATGTTTAGTTGGAGGAGATAAACAAACATTCGTTCAACAATTTTCAACTTAGAATTGGTTTGGCAGTTGGACCATTAGGTAAACTGTTAAGGGTTAATTGAGTAGAGGAAGGGCAACCTAAACAATTTCTCATCTCAGCCGAATTCGTTTCATTTTTTGTCCGAGGCACCTCGAAATCCAAGTCCTTATGCTTTTAAAGTTTCAAATGTTGTTAAAACTTTTAAACTGTTTTCTATAAAAAGTCGTTCTAGAAATACTGTAAACAATTTCTTTGGTTTATGAAATATCAAAAATAAACTTAAACGTTTCTGAAAACCTTTTATTTTTCATTTAGTGAGCGGCGTCATAGGCGCTACAAAACCGGTTTTTGATATCTGGGGAGATACAGTTAACGAGGCGAGCAGGATGGATAGTACAGGAGTACTCGGCCACATTCAGGAACCGGTTCTATCAGCTTTAAAAGATTAGAAATTTTATCATATTTTATTATTAGATATTGAATTAAAAATGTTATTTTGATTGATGATTGATTGATATTCGATTAACTAAAAGTTGATCAAAATATAATTGATTATTTGATTTTTAAAAACATATTCAATTAATTTTTTTCTTTTATAATTAGATGAAATAATGAAGGTCCTAAATAAAAATTTTTCCTTTCCTTATCCGCACTAACGTTTACAAGTTCTCGTTTTTTCTGTCTTATTGCCTGTCAATGTTTGGTGCTCATTATTAAAAGAATTATAATGAGATAAAATTTTTGGGCCTTTTTAAGAAGGATTGATATAACACAAAAATTATCCCTGTGACCTTTCTAAAATATCAACAATTAATTGATCATTAAAACTGGTTTCATTTGGTAGGCTTCTCAGAGAACAGCTCTTATTTTAGCAGACAGGGGATATGTTATAAAGGAGAGAGGAATCGTTAACGTAAAAGGTAAACTAATGTGGTTTAGATTAAAAGGTATGTTATCTTTTTGATATATTATTCATAGCTTGAAATATCAAAGGTTTTCGACCACCAGTGATTGACACTTTTGTATGAGATACATTCTGNGAAAAAACTCAATGCTTATAATAACATCACACTGTAGATAAGATCAGTGCTAGAAACTTAATTCCCTCAAAAATAAATGTTTTCTATTTTTGTACACTGTATTGTAAACAATTTATGCATAAAGCTCATGACAAAATGCCTGGATATAGAAGCGGAGGATTCACCGACATAGGGTACAACGATCTAGGGTCAAACGACAAACAGTCAAAAACGTGACAAACGTTTAAACGACAAAGGGTAAAACGACATTGGGTTAAAACGTGCAACAAACGGGCAAAATTTCATATAGACTTTTGTTGGTTAATTTAAACTATTTTTATGTTTATTAGAACTAGTAGCCGCAGCGCTCGGCCCCCTAGCCTGTACTAGCCGCAGCGCTCGCCCCCAACCTTGTCTTAACCTAACCTAGCCCTGAAATAATACATATTTTTAAGTTAGGTCTTATGTTCATTGAACCAATAGCCGCAGCACTCGGCCCAGAAATTGTCTTAACCTAACCTAACCCTGAAATAATACATAAATATTTTTTTCCCCATTTTGACCCTTTGTCGCGTTTTTGACTGTTGGTCATTTGACCCATATATATATATATATATATATCTATATGTCAGAGCAATAGCTGGTTAAATGGCTAGACAAAATTGGGTGACATGGTTTTTTTCAAAATAAATTTTTTTAAATAAACTTTTTTTCAAGATTTAATTTTTTTTATTTCCACGGGCAACGTCGAGCACTTCAGCTAGTTATAATTCCTAAAGATGATGTCATTAATAACCCTTTACTATAACTGCAATACTAATAGTCAACATGTTTCTAACAACCTTATCGAGATATATATTCCAATCTAATGATAATTGGTAAATTATTAAAAAAGAAACATTCAAACATAATAAAATATTTGCTGCAAGTATTTTATACTGGCCAAACTGCATAAAAATTCCGGCTGATTTAATGGAAAATCCATTTTTCTTTATCCGAATATCCCGAAATTTCACGAATATAACTTTTAAAACGGCAAAAATCGTAAAATAAAACCAGCCCCGCAACTTTTATTTCACCATGATATTAATAAAGATCACTTTAAACAGGAAAGGGGGAGATGAGAACATATTTTGTGCTGGGACGGCGGATATCCAGGGCGTGGCGGACAGGCCGCGGAAGTGGAACAGCCAATAATTCCCTGGCGGAGGTTGTTTACGGAATGGTTCGAGCACGGCGGAGAAGAACTATTAAACAAGATAAAGCAAAGTAAGAATTGAATATAACTAAAAGTGCCGGGTTCTCTTAAAGTAAAAAACATTATAGTGATACTCTAATAGTAATTAAAAGGCACGATTATGAAGTCTTTTTTTAATAAATGTAACTATTGCTTTCATGTCAAATATTTTAGCAAAATGGTATATTTACTATTTAGTAAATGAATCAGTTGTAGTGGTTTTGAATGACTCTATGTATCTATTAATATTAAGCTTCGACCTCAAGTTCTTTAGCGAACACCTTAGTGCGTCCAAAGTTAAAAGATTTTCCATTTATACAAATATAAATATAAATATTATATAAAAAGAAAGAACGAAAAAAAGAAAGACTTGATTTTTCTATTGCTATGTATGAGAAAGAGAAAAAAGAATTCAAATACGAAAGTTTATTATCACCAATCTCCATTCTTCATTCTCCACGCTGCACAAAGGAAGAAAACAATCTAATATCTGTATTAACTAGAAAGGAAGAAAACAATCTAATATCTGTATTAAATAGAAAGGAAGAACGAAAGGAAGAAAGAAAAGATGATTTGCAGGAAGAAATAGGGTCAGAAACTAATCTTCCTTTACCTCAGGTATTTATTCTTATTCAGGGTGATTATTGAGCATTTTCGTTTGTGCTTATCCTAAACTATAAATCTATTATAAGAGTGACTGAGATCTGATATTTGAACAGTTTTGTTTAATCCAATCAAAACAATTCTGGTGCTTCCCAAAACCATTGAAATTCTACGATTTACGACTTTACACACTTTCTGTTTAGGATGCCAACATAAAATCAAGAAACAATCCCATTAGAAGAAGCTTACGGTTAATTATTATCATTATATTGTTGCTATCAATATCTGTATTTTATGTAAAAGTTGTAGGAAGTGTTATAGTTAAATCACAAGTTTAAAAGTATCAGCCCTGAGATGGAGTTTAAAGAATTTGAGCCGCGGTTTAAATCCGCCAAAATCCGCCAAAACCCGGTTTAAATTTAGCGCCGGCTTAAATCTTGAAACATTTGATACAATTTTAAGTGGAACCAACCATATTTAAACCGCGGCTTAAATTTAAACCGCCGCTCAAATTCTTTAAATTCGGACACCGGTTTATTATCATTTGTTAATTAGTATATTTGTAGAAGACTGAATACTCTGAGAGGTGTGCGAAGCGGACCATTGACTGAACCTTCTAAATTTGAGAGTGAGCAAATGAGCAAAGCGAGTGTAGTCATCTGAATAAAATCTTGAAAAATGATGAATTGGGGCCAAAATTCTATTTATTTATATAGAAATATCCATAAACAGACAATAAAAATCTGTATGTGCAATTTCTCTGTTATGTCAATGAATGTATTTTTATGTTATTTTTATCATTTTCTCAAACTAACTGTTGGAAGACGTCTTATGTTTGTAATTTAATTGTAAACTAAAACTAATATTTTTAGTATCAGTTTTATTTTTCAAATAAAACTGTGGCCCGAGAAAAAGCCGATTTATCATTAAGAATTCAAGCACTAACGTAAATCTCAGTTAGATAGCAACTAGATCAATGTTTTTTCGGTAACAATAGCCCAAGAAAATCTTAAATTATTACATTTTAATGACATCATGCAAGAAATTATCGTTTTTCCTCTTAAAAAAATTAACAAAGTACAAAGACAGCCTTCTGTCCGATATCCGCGTTTTAGATTTTAATACGCTTTCATACGCGCCCAGGTAATGTATGAAGATTTAATATGCTTTTTCAGTGTACTTTTTTACAAAATCATGTCGTAGGTAGGAAAAATCATACATCAGATTTTATTTTTTTTTTAAATTTACTTTTTGGTCTTTTTTGTTTATTGTATTGCTTTTTTGCTCACTTTTTTCCTCAATAAAGCGAAATTAACATCAGCTGTATATTCAAATTTTGCTGTTCACTTTGTGTTGCAGAGTATTACAGAAAATCACGTATTAAAAAAAAGTAATTATAATATGATAATATGTTATGCTCTCTTGTGTTTTTATTTAAATATTTACTAACCTCAACACTTGGCCCAGAAAACTGATGCAATGCTTCGATTAACCTAAAATTTTCACAAATACTCATATTGGGCCGGATATTACCCATTGAACCTGGTGAACCTGCGCACCCCCAAAAATTGTTTAACTCCCTGAGACATCCTGCATCCTTTAAAGAGAATCTTACCTGACCTTAAAACATTGGAATTAAAGAGACTGTAAAGGAAAAATAAAATCGGGGAATAGGTTGAAACCTATAGCATTCTAGGAGTTGATCGTATAGGATTACATGTTCAAAGAAGGACCAAAACTAATCAAAAGGGGACGGTCCCAATGTCCATATGCCATATATGGGGACCTCGTATATAATTTGAAGATCAAACAAGGATATGGGGATCAAAATGGCCACTCGTTCATTAGTATGTTCATTGCTAAAGTACAACGTTTTTAACTATGTTTCACAGTCTAATTAAAGGGAGTGTTCGCGAAAAATGAAAGGGGGTATAGGCTTAATGCGATAAAAAGCGCTTTTGATCGCTACTAATCTTTTTTCTAGCTGTTGCGTCTATAAGGAGAAAAATGTTAAAAACGACTAATACCGAAGAACGTAGTGTCCATACAAATTTAGAAAGATGCAACATATGACTTAGACCGTAAAAAATCTATTTAATTTCAAACAAATCATTCAGATATTTCAACCTATAGTCATCGATTATCTTTCGCCACATTTGTATATAGTTGACTTTTTATAATATGTTTTGATTTTATTTTTTAAAATAATATTTAGCTTACAACTTGTTTTCGAACATTCCTGGAAAATATTAAAATGTCGTCTTCATTACCAAAAATCCTCGAAACAGGAATAAATGTTTTTATAAGTAACTCTCAGACCATAACATACCCTTTAAAATCTATCAGATTAACAAACAATGACAAAATCTCTTTAGAAGGAAACCTTAATTGAAAATTATCAGTTTTAAGCTAGAAATATATGGATATCTCTTTTATCCTTGATCTGACAAGGAGTATCTAAAACTGTGCAGACAGTCCCTTTAAGTAATGATATGACGGACAGTCCCTTTAAGTAATGATATGACGGACAGTCCCTTTAAGTAATGATATGACGGCAATGGACAGTTCTGTGTTCTATATCAGTAAATGTCCGTTTCCTAAATAGTATGCTATGTAGGACAGCATATATTCAGTTTCAATAAATTCAAATATACTGACCAAGAAACCAATAAGTAATTCAGAAAGAATGTTATTATTTTGTATTAATAACTACTTCATTGCAGAAAATTAAATAACACATAGTTTTTAGTTTAATTACAATAAAAAACTGATTCCTCAACCTTATATCTTTACAACTTGATGACGTAAACCTTTGATATTTCTTAATTTTAATTTGTATAGCTATAAATTAGTCAAAGTTCAAGATTTCAAAAATACAGGGATTGGAAAATTAACGTTTGAGGCAAGTACTCAGTTTTTTAGATATGTTACAAAATTCAGAAAAAATATAAAAAATGGAAAAAGAAAAGAATAAAATTTATTGCGATTGCAAATTATTAAAATACTTTTTTAATTAGAAGAAAGAATAAAAATGACAATAATTACAGCTTTCTGGTTTTCACTGTATGCTTAAGTACTTGTTGCGCTAATTTGGAGCCTGTTCTTGGTTTCTATTGGAATTTAAAAGGAACGGTATCTGCTGTATCATTTTTGTACACTTGATGTATGTGCTGCATATCTTACATATCCAATCTCTTTGTAACACTGAGATGTAGAATATTTGGGCCGGCTTTATCTTCTCTAAATCTGTCATTAGTTTTTAACCCCTCTGAGAGATTTGAACATGTCTAGAGCGAGAAATTTGATTTGGGAAAAATTTCAAGTTCTCAATATTTATCCAAATAAACTGAACTAAAATAAAATTATATATTTCAACAGTGGAGATATTCTATTTAGTATAACCAAATGAGTCTCCAAACCCAAACAAGACTAAAATGAACATATACTGGGCTAAAAGTTACTTTTCTTGGCTCTTAGAAAAAAGCATGGCTCCCTTAAACTACTAAGCCGTCTCTAAGACCAAACAACATCAAAACAGCCAACCAGGCATCCAACCAAACAACTATCAAGTCAAACAGCAAATCAACCACCCATCAAAATGACCAAGAAACCAACCAAAATTCCAAACATCTAACCAATTCTAACTGAACCTTACTCTTCTCTTCCTAACCAAACCTTACTATTCTCCTCCTAATCAAACCTTACTCTTCTCTTCCTAACCAAACCTTACTCTTCTCCTGCTAATCGAACCTTACTCTTTACCTCCTAACTGAACCTTACTCTTCAGTTTTCTCTTCTACTCCAGGTACTAATTACAGGAGTAGAAGAGAAAATTAAACCTAGTTATGCTCCTGAACCTAGTTTTGCTCCTAGGAAACCAAAGAAACAAGGAGAAACCAGGAGAGAAACAAGGATAAACCAAGAGCAACCAAGAGAACCAGTACAAACTAGGATAAACTAGGAGAACCCAAAAGGAAACAAAAAGGAAACAAAAAAAAAACAAGAAACCAGCAGAAACCAGGAAAAACCGGGAGAAACCAGAAAAAACCGGAAGAAGCCAGGAGAAGCCAGGAGAAACCAAAGAAACTAGGAGAAACCAGGAGAGAAACTAGGAGAAACCAGGAGAAACTAGGAGAAACTAAGAGAAACCATGAGAAACCATGAGAGAAACTAGGAGAAACGAAGAAAAACCATGAGAAACCATAAGAGAAACTATGAGAAACTATGAGAAACCATGAGAAACCATCAGAGAAAGTAGGAGAAACGAAGAGAAACCATGAGAAATCATGAGAGAAACTATGAGAAACTATGAGAAACGATGAGAGAAACTATGAGAAACTATAAAAAACAATGAGAAACCATGAGAAACCATGAGAGAAAGTAGGAGAAACGAAGAGAAACCATGAGAAACCATGAGAAAAGGTGGGGGAAACGAAGAGAGACCATGAGAAACCATGAGAGAAACTATAAGAAACTATGAGAAACCATAAAAAACCATGAGAAACCATGAGAAACCATGAGAGAAAGTAGGAGAAACTATGAGAAACCATGAAAACCATGAAAAACCATGAGAGAAAGTAGGAGAAACGAAGAGAAACCATGAGAAACCATGAGAGAAAGTAGGAAAAACGAAGAGAAACCATGAGAAACCATGAGAGAAACTATGAGAAACTATGATAAACAATGAGAAACCATGAGAAACCATGAGAAATTATGAGAGAAAGTAGGAGAAACAAAGAGAAACCATGAGAGAAACTGTGAGAAACTATGAGAAACCATGAAAAACAATGACAAGAAACCATGAGAAACCATGTGAGAAACTATGAGAAACTATGAGAAACCATGAGAAACCATGAGAGAAACTAAACAAAAATATGAGAAACCATGAGAAACCATTAGAGAATGTAGGAGAAACGAAGAGAAACCATGAGACGCCATGAGAGAAACTATAAGAAACTATGGGAAGCCATGAGAAACCATGAGAGAAAGTACGAGAAACGAAGAAAAACCATGAGAAACCATGCGAAACCATGAGATAAACTATTAGAAACTATGAGAAACCATGACAAATCATGAAAAACCATGAGAGAAAGTAGGAGAAACAAAGAGAAACCATGTTAAACCATGAGAGAAACTATGAGAAACTACGTGAAACCATGAGAAACCATGAGAGAAACTATGAGAAACAAAGAGAAACCATGAGAAACTATGAGAAACCATGAGAAGCCATGAGAAACCATGAGAGAAACGAAGAGAAACCAATAGAAACCATGAGAAACCATAAGAAACCATGAGAACCCATGAGAAACCATGAGAAACCATGAGAGAAACGAATAGAACCATAAGAAACCATAAGAATCCATGAGAGAAACTATGAGAAACTATGAGAAACCATGAGAAACCATGAGAGAAACTATGAGACACTATGAGAAACTATGAGAAACCATGAGAAACATTGAGAAATCATGAGAGAAAGTAGGAGAAACGAAGATAACCATGAGTGAAACTATGAGAAACTATGAGAAACCATGAGAAACCATGAGAAACCATGAGAGAAAGTAGGAGAAACGAAGAGAAACCATGAGAAACCATGAGAAACTATGAGAGAAAGTAGAAGAAACAAAGAGAAACCATGAAAGAAACCATGAGAAACTATGAGAAACGAAAAACCCTGAGAAACCATGATAGAAAGTAGGAGAAACGATGAGAAACCATGAGAGAAAGTAGAAGAAACGAAGATAACCATGAGTGAAACTATGAGAAACTATGAGAAGCCATGAGAAACCATGAGAGAAAGAAGGAGAAACGAAGAGAAACCATGAGAAACCATGAGAGAAAGTAGAAGAAACGTAGAGAAACCATGAAAAGCTATGAGAAACCATAAGAGAAAGCAGGAGAAACGATGAGAAACCATGAGAGAAAGTAGGAGAAACGATGAGAAACCATGAGAGAAACTATGAAAAGCCATGAGAAACCATGAGAGAAAGTAGGAGAAACGAAGAGAAACGATGAGAAACCATGAGAGAAACTATGAGAAACCATGAGAAACCTCATCTTCTTCATCTCTTGCCAAAACTGGCCCTTTCTAAGGGTTTTCTTAAAAGCGTCAAAAATGATTTTTGACCAGAAAAATAAAGTATTTCTTACATCTTGTTTTACAACTGATGAGGAAATATTTGTGGTCTGAAATCAATCTGAAAAGCACAGTGAAAAGCAATGCTTCCTAATTCTTAGCTCTTTCAGTCATAATTTAACTGGAAAGTTAATATTTTCTCAAAAAGAGTGAGTAAGGCATAAAATTAGATCTTTTCTTTTTGCTTTTGATGCTTACAAATGTTGTTTTTGATGCTTTCAAATTACACTTTTGATGCTTTACTACACGGTCAAAGCATCCAAAGTGTTGAAATTGAAAGACTTGAGAATGGAGAGGGTACACTGAACGTTTCAGCCTGAAGCGCGGCAAAGAATACAATTTGATGCCAGGCCCGGGGTTCAAAAATCGATTCACCGACATAAGGTGAAACGACATAGGGTCAAACGACAAATGGCCAAAAAGCAACAAAAGGTAAAACGACAAAAGGTTAAACGGCATAGGGTAAAAAATTATGACAAACGGCAAAATTTCATGTAGACTGTTTTTGGTTAATTTGAACTACTTTTCTGTTCATTAGAACTAGTAGCGCAGCGCTTGGCCCCATAGACTGTCCTAGCCGCAGCGCTTGGCCAAAATACTGTCTTAACCTAACCTAAAAAATGTAGGGGCATCATTTAAATATATAATATAAAATAATTTTCCCGCCAAAATATTTCCCCCCCCCCCAAAAAAAAAATATCTGATTTTTAAAATCATATTTATTCTGATCTTTAATAATTTAGTAAGTTTTCTTTAGAAGATTTCCTCTCCGTTTTATATTTTAAAAAAAAAATCATGAGAGGTTGCGCGAATTGTTTCTTTTTTGAAATGGTCTTCATTTAGCCAATCTCCGGTCCACAATTGTAATCTCTCTGGTCTGAAAAAAGGCAAAATAGATCCACAAAAAGCTAGGTCTAATTTAGGTCGTGAAAAAATGAACGCAAAAATAAACATGTCCCCATTGATAGTGTAAATGCGAAAGTATGAGACCCATAAGAGTTCTATCTGATGTTCCTGTCTCGAGAAATTGATAGAAAAATGTGTCAAATTTATACGAAAATCTATAAATATAAAATGTTGTATAAAAATGGTAGGTTTAAACAGATCATTTTCAGCAAATACGCAATCAATCTGAAGACGAAGATATCCCAGAGGAGCTCCTATCATACTTTGAAATTTATAATTTTTCATTTGTTTTGGATATAATTGATAATATAATAAGTACATCCATATTACGTCACCAGAACTCCCACCAATGGCAGTGCAGACGGAGAAACGTACATGTGTATTGTAACACTTTGCACAGGAAATAAATCGTAAATACAGGGCCTCATTTAACCTAAATTATCAGCTATTATTAATTGAAATTATCTAATTCTAAATCCGTCTATAAAACATTAAAGTTTTATCAACTTAAATATTTGAAGTATAACAAAAAAGTATAATAAAGCAACTAGAAAAAAATCTTAATAGGAAAAAAGGGAAGGGAAATGGCGCTGGTCTTGCAAAAGAAAGCCAGTCGCACTTCTTTGCAGACGAGTTCGGTATTCCACACGCAACTCTTGCTACAGACACACAACATGACTACAGTCAAGGAAAGTGCAGAACAATGTGGTCTTCTCAGTTCTACTTTATTATTTTGTTAAATCCCGAACAACACACAAAGCTTGATTAAAATCTGTTTTTTTTCTTTTCTGCGTTAAAATCTGTATACCCTTTAAATATATTCTCTTTATACCCTTCAAATATTCTCTTTATACCCATTAAATATATTCTCTTCATACCCTTCAAATATTCTCTTTATACCCATCAAATATTCTTTTTATACTCTTCAAATATTCTCTTTATACCCTTTAAATATATTCTCTTTATACCCTTCAAATATTCTCTTTATACCCTTCAAATATTCTCTTTATGCCCTTCAAATATATTCTCTTTATACCCTTCAAATATTCTCTTTATACCCTTTAAATATATTCTCTTTATACCCATCAAATATTCTCTTTATACCCTTAAAATATTCTCTTTATACCCTTTAAACATATTCTCTTTATACCCTTCAAATATTCTCTTTTTACCCTTCAAATATTCTCTTTATATCCTTCAAATATTCTCTTTATACCCTTTAAATATATTCTCTTTATACCCTTCAAATATTCTCTTTATACCCTTCAAATATTCTCTTTGTATCTTCTTTATCCTTCTCAATAAATTCTCAATAATCACCAAAAATTTCATTGAATTCTTAAAATTTGACACTTATGTGATCTTTTTCCTTCTCATTTATAGGTCCTGGGGGGGGGGCAATTTGTATTTTTTCTTACATAACTTTAAAAATATTGGTCTGAGACTGTTAAAATTTTCAGACTTTTCCTAAATACTCATAGTCCTCCTTTTAAGCCTAAAACCGCGGACTTAAACACCTACTACTTAAGCCTTCAAGCACACTGCCTGAATGCGTACATTTTGAAAACTTTTTTGCATTCAAAGAAAAACTCTTAAAGAATGACGACTCTGAGTTCAAATTAATTATTTTGCCTAAAATAAAGGGATTTAATTGCTTATTTAACGATTTTACAAAGAAAGAAACAACCTTGTAGTTTACAGTTTCATGAATATATAAATTCAGATTCATAAATTCGCTTCAGTCGTCTCTTTAGTCTCATCATAACTGAATATTACAAATTTAAAATAGCTTGTAATCATTTAAATAATGTTTATTGGTTTAAAAAAAGTGTAAGTTTATTAAACTTGGTTCTCAAATTTTCATTAGCAATTTTTGGATTTTTTTTTGTTTAACAAAGTGTCTCAAACGGACCTAGTTAAGTAACAAATGACTATTTTCCCAAATTTTATTCTTTTACTTATAGTGTTGACTTAGATATATATGATATAAAATATATATAAAATACATACATTACAATTTTTTATCAAACAATTACCAATACACAAATGTGCACTCCTAGACATGTATAAAGCACAAATGCCAAGATTCTTATGTACTGGATATACCTACAGTACACGCCTTCGGTTCGGTTTTACTTACACACACTCTTTTGGTACAGACACACAAACACACATGCTTAGAAACAAATAAATATACCTCCGTTTTATTACCTAGCTAATCACATTTGACTTTTATTGATTGCATGAGAAACTGCATTAAATCGAAATATGGAAAACATTTATGTATTCATTAAAGTTGTTTTAAAAGGGATTTAATGGTGAATAAAATTGATCAAACACGTCATTTACTTCTTTTATTTTAGTTTTACACCATTTTAAAATAATTTGGGTTTCTTGTTTATTTGAAATCTTTTAAAGGGTCCAATATAGAAAATAGCCCGATTATATATTTCTTTTCTGTTTGGAACTGCTTGAAAAAAAATAGGGTCAAACGACAAATGGCCAAAAAGCAACAAAAGGTAAAACGACAAAAGGTTAAACGGCATAGGGTAAAAAATTATGACAAACGGCAAANTATAGATAAACATGAAACATTTTATTTCAAACATATATTTTATACAGTTTTATTATATTTGATTTAAAAGTTATAAAAATCTACAGGTGTCAAATTAATTATGTGACCTGGGTCAAAGGAAAATATACAAAAATACCAACAGGTTGGGGGTAAAAACTTTAATAGATATATTACTAGTTATATTATATAAATATATTTTCTAAGCTGGGAATAACAGATATTTTAGAGTTTTTTAAAAAAAAATTTGAAAGAATATTTTTTAGATGAATATATTAAACCACCATGCAACAGTTGTTGATCACCCACCTGTCCACAGTTGATTATGCAGAAACTAATCATTGAAATATTCAAGTGTATTAGAAGGTATAAGTAGATATATCCAGATATCTTAGAAGGTAGAAGTAGATATATCCAGATATATTAGAAGGTAGAAGTAGATATATCCAGATATCTTAGAAGGTACAAGTAGATATATCCAGATATATTAGAAGGTAGAAGTAGATATATCCAGATATATTAGAAGGTAGAAGTAGATATATCCAGATATATTAGAAGGTAGAAGTANATCCATGTATCAGCACTATAAACTATATTAATGGTATCCATGTATCAGCACTATAAACTATATTAATGGTATCCATGTATCAGCACTATAAACTATATTAATGGTATCCATGTATCAGCACTATAAACTATATTAATGGTATCCATGTATCAGCACTATAAACTATATTAATGGTATCCATGTATCAGCACTATAAACTATATTAATGGTACCCATGTATCAGCACTATAAACTATATTAATGGTATCCATGTATCAGCACTATAAACTATAGTAATGGTATCCATGTATCAGCACTATAAACTATATTAATGGTATCCACGTATCAGCACAATAAACTATATTAATGGTATCCATATATCAGCACTATAAACTATATTAATGGTATCCACGTATCAGCACTAAGGATATTTTAGAATGAATAAGATTATCTTTTAGAATGAATAAGATTATATTATAGAAAGAATAAGATTATATTTTAGAATGAATAAGCTTATATTATAGAATGAATAAGATTATATTTTAGAAAAAATAAGATTATATTATAGAATGAATAAGATTATATTTTAGAATGAATAAGATTATATTATAGAATGAATAAGATTATATTTTAGAAAGAATAAGATTACATTTTAGAAAGAATAAGATTATATTTTAGAAAGAATAAGATTATATTTTAGAATGAATAAGATTATATTTTAGAATGAATAAGATGATATTTCTCCAGATGATTCTTCTGTTTCTCATAGCTTTGGTTTCCTCGGCTATAATACAAGGGTATATAGAGTGTGAATATTTATAAAAGAAACCAATTGAACATCATCATCAAAACTAACTATCAATTCTTTAAAAACAAAAAATCGAAGAACCTTTTATTTTTGATTGTTAGTAAATTAATTATACATCTGCTGTGCTAATCCCTTGGTTAACACTGCATTCTTACAGTGTTATTTGATTTCGTTTGGGTTTTAAAACTTTTTAAGGGTTTTGAACCATCCTTAACCTGGAATAGATGCTAATGGTATACTACAATGAATATCATGACAGTCGGGTTCCTCCCCTAACCTATCCTATCCTAGCCACAGCGCTCAGCCTAAAAAATGTCGTTACCTAACATGGACCGATGCTTACCCTCTGATATAATTCAAACCTTTAAAAAGTGTAAGTAGTCCTGGTCGTGTACACTGTGCAGGACGTGTCCAGGACGTGTCCAGGACGTCCAGCATACAAAAAGTGTGCATATAATCTACAAAAAGTGTTCATCCAACCTAAAAAGAAGTACATCCAACAAACAAAAGGGCAACTTCCCTAATGGCAGACTCCCAAACTTTCATTTTCCGTTTCCGTTTCTTAGTTTCTTATTCGGATGATTCTTCCTTAGTAGGTCGGTTTAAGTGTTAGTTTGTTAATATTTTAAATTTTTTTCAGGACTGAGGATGATAACATTTTAATCGAAATATATATCTTGAACTGTCAGTCTATATTTTTTCGAAGTTTGGCTGAGATAGCTGTACACCTGGTGTAACTTTGTTATGAACATGTATGAAACCAAATGATGAAATGGAACGGGTCGATTATGTTATTCTCTGCTTAAAGAATAAACTCCTATCTTCCTCTACTTGCTAGCAACCTTATGAATAAACCATGACTATAATAGTAAAATACTGGGATTCCTAAAGTTTATCACACTTGTATATACTAATAGAGATGGAAAAAAACAAACGGTTAGCGAAAGGAATAATGATGTGAAGCCATCAGAAACACAGTATTGTACAGGGTAAGCTTTTAAAAAATAAATGTATGAAAAAAATTTATATTTGTATTTGAAGAAAAAACTACAGGGGTTTACTCTTTAATAATTCCACCTTAAACATACATTTTTTTCCGGGGGGGGACGCTTAACATGTTGGTGGGCTGAATTCCACTTAAAAGGCGCTAAGCCTTCATCGCCACCCCCCTTGTTTTACGCATCTTTTGATATGTTATCGATTAACCATTAATTTTTTTTCNCCTTCAACGCCACCCCCCTTGTTTTACGCATCTTTTGATATGTTATCGATTAACCATTATTTTTTTTTCTCGAAAAAATCGTTTGTTCGGTAAAAAACGATATTTTTCAAAAGTTCGTTCAAAGAACCATTCTTTAATATTTTTTTTCAAACGTTTTGAAAAATTCTTTTGTTCATTAAAATCGATAGTTTTTTTAAGTTTGTGTGAACGAGCTATTAAAAATTCTGTCTCATCTCTAGATAGAACATCAGATGCCCATCTCTAGATAGAACATCAGATGTCCATCTCTAGATAGAACATCAGATGCCCATCTCTAGATAGAACATCAGATGCCCATCTCTAGATAGAACATCAGATGCCCATCTCTAGATAGAACATCAGATACCCATCTCTAGTTAGGATATCAGATGCCCATCTCTAGATAGAACATCAGATACCCATCACTAGATAGGACATCAGGTGCCCATCTCTAGATAGGATATCAGATGCCCATCTCTAGAAAGGACATCAGATGCCCATCTCTAGATAGAACATCAGATACCCATCTCTAGTTAGGACATCAGATGCCCATCTCTACATAGAACATCAGATAC
This sequence comes from Eurytemora carolleeae, assembly GCF_000591075.1. Lineage (NCBI taxonomy): Eukaryota > Metazoa > Arthropoda > Copepoda > Calanoida > Temoridae > Eurytemora > Eurytemora carolleeae. The sequence continues at coordinate 379,315 of NW_019396487.1, forward strand.
CCATCTCTAGATAGAACATCAGATACTCATCTCTAGATAGAACATCAGATACCCATCTCTAGATAGGATATCAGATGCCCATCTCTAGACAGAACATCAGATACCCATCTCTAGATAGGACATCAGCTGCCCATCTCTAGATAGGATATCAGATTCCCATCTCTAGAAAGGACATCAGATGCCCATCTCTAGATAGGACATCAGATGCCCAACTCTAGATAGGACATCAGATGCCCATCTCTAGATAGGACATCAGACGCCCATCTCTAGATAGAACATCAGATACCCATCTCTAGTTAGGACATCAGATGCCCATCTCTACATAGAACATCAGATACCCATCTCTAGATAGGACATCAGATGCCCATCTCTAGATAGGATATCAGATGCCCATCTCTAGATAGAATATCAGATGCCCATCTCTAGATAGGATATCAGATGCCCATCTCTAGATAGGATATCAGATGCCCATCTCTAGATAGAACATCAGATGCCCATCTCTAGATAGAACATCAGATGCCCATCTCTAGATAGAACATCAGATGCCCATCTCTAGATAAGACATCAGATGCCCATCTCTAGATAGGACATCAGATACCCATCTCTAGATAGAACATCAGATACCCATCTCTAGATAAGACATCAGAGGCTTAGACTTTCTCTCTTGTCTTATTTGTCTAATCTGTATTTAGACAAACTACAAACTTACGGCTAAATCAAGGACAATCCCTAGATCTAGAAACCCCAGTCGGGATTAATGGAACTTTTCTGTCAGGTTGTCAGGTGATACTTTGATATCTTGATACCTTTATACGCATGATACCATAATATCTTGATACCTTTATACACATGATACCTTGATACACTTGATACCTTTATAAACTTGATACATTTATACACTTGATACCTTGATACCTCTTTACACATGATACACTTGATACCTTTATACACTTGATACCTTTATACACTTGATACCTTTACAAACTTGATACCTTGATACCTTTATAAACTTGATACATTTATACACTTGATACCTTGATACCTATATACACATGATACCTTGATACCTTTTTACACATGATACCTTGATACTTTTATACACTTTACCTTTATACCTACAAATACTTTGATAGCTTGATTCTATTATACACTTGATACCTTGATATCTTTATACACATGGAATACCTTGATACCTTTATACACATGGTATACCTTGATACATTTTAAAGTATGTTACCTTGAAAGCTTGACACCTTTATACACATAATAGCTTGATATGGTGATACCTTTATACACATTTGTTCTATGTTGATATGATATCTTGATATGTTAATAGCTTGGTATGTTGATACCTTTATACACATGATAGCTTTATAGCTTAAAAGCTTGATAGCTTGATATTTTGAAACCTTGATACCTAGATATCTTAATACATTTATATACACTTGATAGCTTAATAGCTTAATAGCTTGACATTCTGATACTTTTATACACATAATATCTTTATACACATATTATCTTCATACACATAATACCTTCATACACATAATATCTTTATACACATAATACCTTTATACACATAATATCTTTATACACATAATATCTTTATACACATAATATCTTTATACACATAATATCTTTATACACATAATATCTTTATACACATAATATCTTTATACACATAATATCTTTATACACATAATATCTTTATACACATAATATCTTTATACACATAATATCTTTATACACATAATATCTTTATACACATAATATCTTTATACACATAATATCTTTATACACATAATATCTTTATACACATAATATCTTTATACACATAATATCTTTATACACATAATATCTTTATACACATAATATCTTTATACACATAATATCTTTATACACATAATATCTTTATACACATAATATCTTTATACACATAATATCTTTATACACATAATATCTTTATACACATAATATCTTTATACACATAATATCTTTATACACATAATATCTTTATACACATAATATCTTTATACACATAATATCTTTATACACATAATATCTTTATACACATAATATCTTTATACACATAATATCTTTATACACATAATATCTTTATACACATAATATCTTTATACACATAATATCTTTATACACATAATATCTTTATACACATAATATCTTTATACACATAATATCTTTATACACATAATATCTTTATACACATAATACCTTTATACACGTGATAGCTTTATTACTTGATAACTTGAAAGCTTGATACCTTTATAAGTTAATACCTTGATATGTTAATACCTTGATATGTTAATACCTTGATATGTTAATACCTTGATATGTTAATACTTTGATATGTTAATACCTTGATATGTAAATACCTTGATATGTTCAAATCTTGACGTGGTAATACCTTGATATGTTAATAACTTGATATGTTCATACCTTGATATGTTCAAATCTTGATGTGGTAATACCTTGATATGTTAATATCTTGAATGTTTAATTATGTTTATATTAATTAAAAGTTTCAGATGGGCGTAAAGTGCATTAGGAAGCATACATAGTATTTTGATATCTTAAATGGAGTGTGCGAAAAATCAAATTCGATATCATCGATCGCTACTAATTTTATTTTTAACTTATAGTCTATATGAAGAAAATGGTTAAAATATTCTATGCAGTTCAGTAAATAATTTGAATAAATTTAAATTTAGTTAATATTTCGACGTCGAAATCAGAGCCACCTAGCGGCCAAATAATCGTCGTTTAAAGTGAATTATACATAAAACAAATAAAAAATATTATACAGGGTGTCCCAAAAACATGGGAATTCAGTGACGAATTAGATATCGTCTTTGTTATGAATTAGCATTGTAATACCTAATTTCAAAAGCCATAATATTACTATGTCTGCTAGAGTTTATTTTATGAAAAGGGTAAAAGACTGTTAAGATGTGGCTTAAATGTCTCTGCATGATGAACACTGAACAGTGAAGACGGACAAGTTTACTGTTTGTAAACTGTAATTTTCTTTTTTTACTAACTACAACCGTATGCAGTCAAAACATAAACAAACAAAATGTGAACAATAGCAGACGAAACTCATACAGATTACAGCTTTCTCAGTATGTATCACTATACTAAATCAAAGAATTATTTAAAAAGACGAATACGATATCGAATTCGTCACTGAATTTCCATGTTTATTGGGACACCCTGTACAATATTATATTTATTTACGAATGCATCGAATTGAATTCGGTGATAACAATTTGTAATATCTGAATGTTTGATTTTAAATTTGATTGAATTATTTACGATTTGATCGGAGTAATGCAAATCTGTAAATCAGTCTATACCCCCATTCATTTTCTGTGAACACTCCTTTTACTAGCTTCATACCAGTATATTATCTTGATACATTGATATTTCAATACCTTAATATGTAAATATTGTAATTATACTTGATGCCATTACCTCACTGGGCTTTGATTAAAGGGACTGTAAGTGTAATTTCAAGTGACCCTCCAAGATGGCCGATGCCCTGTTCACAACGGTACCCTTTAAAGCTTTGTCTGATCATGTATGAATAAGATATCCATAATTTTGTTTCCTTAAGCTGTTTATTTGCGTTTTCTCTGCAAAATTAACTTGCGCATTTCTTTCTTTAAAAAGCAATAAAATGATTATCAGATTTNATCAGACAAAGGACGGTATCTTCCATATTTTGAATCAGACAAAGGACGGTATCTTCCATATTTTGGATCAGACGAAGGATTCAAGTATACCGTAGAAAATCGGGTATTGCCATCTTTGCATGGAGGGTCACTTGAGATTACGCTTACAGTCCCTTTAATAATTATGTATTTACTCAGGACTCCTGGGATGTGGCGATCTATAAAGATAGTCAAGAACTAAGTCAATGGAGAATCAAGTAATAATTAAAAATGATCTATCAAGATTTATCATAATTAAAAAAAATAAAATAAAATTTCAAATTAGATTAAATTTTCCTGTTTACCTATCACTGATCGCCCCAGATTTTGAACCGTGTATTTTAGGGTTGAGATTATTGATATGAACCTGCCTTGTTCTTCCTCTGGCTTCAGGTACAACTATTCAACACTCCCGAAGATACAGTGTGTCCCACGAAACATGAGAGTTGGTAAATAGTTTTGAATATCGTCTTCCATACACTGTATTGGATAGTAAAGGTTGTTTTCAATTTATTTCGTTTCTTTTGCTCAAATATGTTTTATTTTGAAGTTAATTTTACTATAATATGACTCCTATATGATATTTTATTATTGTCTTTGTTATTAAAGAACTTAAGAAATGATGGAAGAAGACATTCTAAACTATTTACCAACTGTTATATTTCGTGGTGACAACCTGTAGCACAAACAAATTGAAACTTTTAGCAACATATTTATTTCATTTTGGTTCATGTTTTTAGGGGGGTAGGCTGAATATCATAAAATTCTGATTTGTTCACTAAACTAATATAATACTTTTATCTGTGTAGTGTAGCGTCTTTAAGGAGAAAAACGCTTAATGCTCCAGAAGCAAGACGGATTCATTAAATTCAATATGTTGCATTTTACCACTCAAACCGTTAATAATTCAATTATATCTAAAACTGATCATCTTAATCGTACATTACATAATTTCCAAATTTAATTTGGATTATATTCGGATGTATCTGATAAAGAATAATATTGTTGTCTTATTCTTTGTTGACAACTTGTTTTTACGGCTGGAACTGGATTTTTAAACATTTCTGGAAAATGTGAAAATGTCGTCTTCGTTATTAGAAATCCTCGAAAGTTCAGGAATGAATATTCTCAAAAGTTATTGATCGTCTTATATTAAAATTTAATATTTTATTACATGTAAAACAAAATTTCGCGAACACTCCTTTAAGCCAAAAATCTCCAAAAATGATTTTTTTTCGAGACACAGACTTTCATTCCAGAAAAATATGAATTTTTTATAAGTCAGAAGTGAAAGTGCGTTAAAATAATTTGGAATATAATACATTTTGGGGGTGCTACAATTCTTTTGCTTGTGTAAGTTTTGCTAGCATTCCTGTTTGAAAGTATATCCAATTAAAAAAAATTTATTTTTTTATTTTTAGGATCATGGAGGACGCAAATCGTCGGCAAAATGTTCTTTACTGCAATGAAAAGGAAAAATTTGGGCCTTTTTTAAAATATATTTATATTTTGATATTTTTTTATAAAACTATTATTCACTTTTACATTGAAGCTAAAATTAAATGCAAAATAAAAAGTTTAAATTATAGAAATTTCATAAATGAATATCGAAGTTATATTATTGCGTGAACCCCCTGTCTGGTTGTATTTCCTACTGAAAGAGACTGCAGACGTAATTTCAAGTGTTTCGCCATTTGTAGAAAGGCTTGTCCGATTCACATGGGGACCCTTTGAACCATTATCTGATTCACATGGGGACCCTTTGAACCATTATCTGATCCCTTTGAACCATTATCTGATTCACATGGGGACCCTTTGAACCATTATCCGATTCACATGGGGACCCTTTGAACCATTATCTGATTCACATGGGGACCCTTTGAACCATTATCTGATCAAGTTCCAATTGAATGTCAAGATTCTATAAATATCCTTATTCTTAAGTTTCGTCAATTAGATTCTAGTACAATAGATGGCAACGTAGAATTTGTACACTCTCAGTACATCTGCACATGTATTCTGACGTCACAAGTGTCAATTCAGTATTGTGCCCGACAAAATTTATGTATAATAGTGACAATTTTTTAGCAAAGTGCTTATCTTACAGTAAAATAAATACCATTTTATGTGCTATTTAGTTTCTGATTTTACACTTTTTTATATAATCTTTGAGAACATATCAACTAATGTGAGAAAATTTCGTATTCCTTGTTATATTTGACACTTGTGACGTCGTGTTGGCCTATTTCTATGTTGCCACCTATTGTACTTGATAATCTATTTGAGTTTCATAAAACTCCAGGTCATGGCATTGTACTGAGTGTTCATTTTTACATGTCATTTAGACTTGTGGTTTCCAGGGACTAGATTACCAGCTATAGTTACGTTTACAGTCCCTTTAAGGTGCAAACCTCTTTAGGGTGCAAACCTAAACTATATAGTTACGCTTACATTCTCTTTGGGGTACAAACCTAACCATATAGTTACGTTTACAGTCCCTTTAAGGTGCAAACCTAACTATATAGTTACGTTTACAGTCCCTTTAAGGTGCAAACCTAACTAGAAACCTAGAATTATATACTCTCCAATGTGTTAAGCAATATCAAACAAAAATGTAATTCTTTTATTCATGTTCTTAATTGTTGAATCAGTTTTAAGCCTGTTTTCTTCGTGTTTTCTAAGAGGAGACATAGCATTTTCTTTTGTTGCATTTATTCATCTCCGACCGCTGTAAATAAAATACTTCATAAATTATGAATATTATATTTCGTCGAAATTTTTACATAAAGTGACGGCCTTAAATCGGCTTTGTCATTTAATATTTATAAAATGAAATAGATGAAAAAATAGATTTTACGACTTTGGGTCTTCTAAAGTGCATTAGAAATAGCTAAGATGTCCTAAGCCCAAAACTATATTGCCTATTCTTTGAGTTTGTTTGTAAGAATTATTAAATTAACAAAAAAGTGTAGAAAAATTAGACCTGAAAACTTTAGAATAAAATACCTTTAATCCTGATAGCTAATCTGAATATCCAATGCGGACACTTTTAATTTCCTTCTTAATCCGCTCTTTTGAATTCCCACCAATGAGAGTTGAGACTCAGTTGATTCATTAAAATTTCGAATTTCTCGGCTTCTCTATTTTTGGCTGTTCTGGTTTCTCCAAACCAAACCTGATTTGTTGAGTTACACCTTTTGTTGCTACAAACTTAAGATTTATTTATCTCGATATCCACAATTTTAAAGTTTTCAGCTCAGGACGATTTAAAAATCGTCACTGGCTTTCCAGTTAGGACCTTTTGTAACATTATTTTTCATTTTAGAGGACGACTGATAGTCAGGAGATATTCTTTTCTCATGAGCACTTCATTCAACTCAAGTTCGCTAATGAGGTGAGTCATTGGGGAACTTCAATTCAATTCTAGGAGAACTGTAAGATTTAAAAACATTACTGTTTAAAAATCTATTTTTCTTTTCTTAGAAGAAATGATGTATAGAAACTAAAATCAATTTAAACACCAATTCATCTTGATTTTATGTGCTTCATGTGCTTCATGTGCACAGTTAAACATTTTCCTTTTTTATTTCTTAATTTTTACACAGCTTGTGCACAAATATTTGAGCCATGGTTTTATTCTCAAATGCAGGCCGTGTCCCACGAAAAAGTCGTCTTTGGTCTTTAAATAAATTTGAGATATTCAGTCGTCAACCTCCTTTCGTATATATGAAACTTGAAACAATAACCGCATAATTTTCCTAGTCCTGGAATTTCCAAATTGTGTTCTGCTATTTTTGTGCTCTCAATATCACCGGAGGGATGATAAATTTTGTTCAGATTTTGACAATTTTTGTTTTATTTCTAAAAATGGAAATTCTTAATATTCCCGGTAATTTTAGAAATCCCGGGTATTTTATAACTGTTAACTATAAAATTTGTTTTAATGTCGTATATTAGATCAAAGATCAAAGACGACCTTCAAGTCATCTTGCTACTGTCATGTTTCGTGGGACACCCTGTAGATTATTAAGGGCATTTGTTTCACATTGTTACATTGTTAGTCTCAAATGTTTAATGATAAACATTCTTTAAAATGTGTATTGAGCTCTCCTGTTGAAGGAGCAATAATATGATGTTTTATATGTTATCTTTAAAATTGTAATACTAATGTTCCTTCAGAAATATACAATTTGAATTGAATTGAATTTAGAATGTGTGTAGAGAGGCAGATGGATGCATTAACCTCAGATTCAAATTTAGAATAAGGTAAAGCAAGAAATATCTGTTTTAACAATTGAAAGAAAAATTAATTTTCCACACTTTTTCGACATTTAAATTCATATCAGATCAGTAAAGTCTTTGTACCTGAGAAGAGTATTATTGAATTTTTGAAAAGATTTAATTCAGTTCCGTTTGTTTAAAAGTTTCCATTTTAAAATTTTAAAATTGGGTAAATGATTTTGTCTTTTTTTAATTTTCATAGGGAAAAAAAACTTGATAGAATGTTTTTGCTCCACTCAAATCAAGTTTTAATCTTTATATTCAAATGTTTTTATTGTATGTTTCAAGACTTGTCAGTTGCCAACAATATTAGAACTTGTCATTGTCACATATGTTTTTCTTTCTATAAAGATAATAAAGGGGGAGCATAGGGTCAAGGTTACAAGGTAAAAAGAGAACAGAAATGGTACAATATCATTATATTAATCAAGTATTAACTATTTTGATATAAATATATCTTTTATATTAGATAATATTAAGCAGACCTGGACGTAAATAAATTTTTTTTCTGTATTAATTGGTTTTTTTTCTCAATTTCAAAAAGTCTGAACCGTCCGGAGCCAAATTTTTTGTGACAGCTCACATATGATCCTTGGAATCATGATTTCACTTATTGTTTATTTGATAATTTACTTCAGTGTAATTTTACGGAAATGTACACCAATATATTTCCGTAAAATTAGTCGAAAAACAACAGAAATCTACGGAAATTGGATCATTTCATTATTCGGTGGCCGAATTAAAAAAAAATTTAGCCGCGTCTTAAATTTGAGGCGCGGCTCAAATATGGTTCCACTTAAATTTATACTCAATGTTTCAAGATTTAAGCTGGCGCTCAATTGAATCTGGTTTTTGGCGGATTTGAGACGAGGCTCAAATTCATTAAATTCCGGTCACCGGACATTTTGATATCTGCAAAGATTTTGACAGAATTATTTTTTTCATCTTTTTAAAAAAGGCTTTTTGTCATCAAATGTTTAAAGAAAAACCCCGCAAATTTTGAGTTTTACAATTATGAACGCAATTTTTGCTAAAAGAGGGGTGCCCCTGAATGCCTAATAATATAAATTACTATTAAATACTAACTTAAGGGCCCGGCGTTGCCCGTGGAAAAAAATGTGAATAAAAACTTGATAAAGCACATTTGGTCAGCAACATATTGATTAACGTCTTGTTTTAATTTAAAAATTTCGTTCAGAATTAGGCCATTTTGTGATCATTTTATTCACAAGAAAATATTGCTTAAATTAGGTTGTATTTAATTAATGCCACAAACTAAGGTTAAAAACGACTGTTTATTTAGAATAGAAATCCTCTACGTATTTATTAACATGAACCCTCTTTAGTGCTCCTGAGGGTTCTAGAGTAGCTCTAACTTGTCAATATTTCAACCTGAGCCCACTGTGTGAATCCAGGAGATGCTCCTCATATACTGGAGACAAGGATTTCTTACAGGTAGAATATAAATATATATTTTCTGTGATCTTGAAGGAGTGTCTGGTTAGATATGGTAGTTTGGTAGAGATTAGAGATATTTTGAGACTTATCAGACTTTTGTGTGATTTATAATTTCCAAGTAAGAGCGCCAAATCGATCTTTGAAATCCTCTTCGGCACTCGTCCCTACAGGCTGGTTGTGCAGCGCAAGAGGGCTGCCTAGCAGGTTGTTTCTAAGAAATAATTTATTTCCTAGGTCTAATAATTATCTAGGATATCATGAGTCAGACTAGATATGAAGAGAGTGATCTGATAATTATCTAAGAAATCATGAATCAGACTAGATATGAAGAGATCTGATAATTATCTAGGATATGATGAGTCAGACTCGATATGAAGATAGTGATCTGATAATTATCTAGGATATCATGAGCCAGACTAGATATGAAGAGAGTGATCTGTATCTAGGATATCATGAACCAGACTAGATATGAAGAGAGTGATCTGATAATTATCTAGGATATCATGAACCAGACTAGATATGAAGAGATCTGATAATTATCTAGGATATCATGAACCAGACTAGATATGAAGAGAGTGATCTGATAATTATCTAGGATATCATGAGCCAGACTAGATATGAAGAGAGTGATCTGATATTTATCTAGGATATTATGAGCCAGACTAGATATAAAGAAAGTGATCTGATAATTATCTAGGATATCATGAGCCAGACTAGATATGAAGAGATCTGATAATTATCTAGGATATCATGAGTCAGACTAGATATGAAGAGAGTGATCTGATAATTATCTAGGAAATCATGAATCAGACTAGATATGAAGAGATCTGATAATTATCCAGGATATCATAAGTCAGACTAGATATAAAGATAGTGATCTGATAATTATCTAGGATATCATAAGCCAGACTAGATTTGAAGAAAGTGATCTGAATCTAGGATATCATGAACCAGACTAGATATGATGAGAGTGATCTGATAATTATCTAGGATATCATGAGCCAGACTAGAGATGAAGAGATCTGATAATTATCTAGGATATCATGAACCAGACTAGATATGAATATCTGATAATTATCTAGGATATCATGAGCCAGACTGGATATGAAGAGAGGGATCTGATAATTATCTAGGATATCATGAGCCAGACTAGATATGAAGAGATCTGATAATTATCTAGGATATCATGAGCCAGACTAGATATGAAGAGATCTGATAATTATCTAGGATATCATGAACCAGACTAGATATGAATATCTGATAATTATCTAGGATATCATGAGCCAGACTAGATATGAAGAGACTAATCTGATAATTATCTAGGATATCATGAGCCAGACTAGATATGAAGAGAGGGATCTGATAATTATCTAGGATATCATAAGCCAGACTAGTTATGAAGAGATCTGATAATTATCTAGGATATCATGAGTAAGACTAGATATGAAGAGATCTGATAATTATCTAGGATATCATGAGCCAGACTAGATATGAAGAGATCTGATAATTATCTCGGATATCATGAGTCAGACTAGATATGAAGAGATCTGATAATTATCTAGGATATCATGAGCTAGACTAGATATGAAGAGATCTGATAATTATCTAGGATATCATGAACCAGACTAGATATGAAGAGATCTGATAATTATCTAGGATATCATGAACCAGACTAGATATGAAGAGAGTGATCTGATAATTATCTAGGATATCATGAGTAAGACTAGATATGAAGAGAGGGATCTGATAATTATCTAGGATATCATGAGCCAGACTAGATATGAAGAGATCTGATAATTATCTAGGATATCATAAGCCAGACTAGTTATGAAGAGATCTGATAATTATCCAGGATATCATGAGCCAGACTAGATATGAAGAGGGAGATCTGATAATTATCTAGGATATCATGAACCAGACTAGATATGAAGAGAGGGATCTGATAATTATCTAGGATATTATGAGCCAGACTAGATATGAAGAGAGTGATCTGATAATTATCTAGGATATTATGAACCAGACTAGATATGAAGAGAGGGATCTGATAATTATCTAGGATATCATGAGCCAGACTAGATATGAAGAGAGTGGTCTGATAATTATCTAGGATATCATGAACCAGACTAGAGATGAAGAGATCTGATAATTATCTAGGATATCATGAGCCAGACTAGATATGAAGAGAGTGATTTGATAATTATCTAGGATATCATGAGCCAGACTAGATATGAAGAGAGGGATCTGCAAGGAAAAACAGTTGTATCCAAGAGGCAGCATCACACACTTTACTTTCTCTCCAATTCATACCAACTTAGGAATAAATCAATTTGCTTAAAAACTAAAAAAATTAATAATTATATAATCATATTTACCTCGACAAAGAAACCAATTATTAAAACAAAACGAAAAATAATTAATTTCATAAATATTCGAATGAATATTTGCATAAAGTTTGTATATGAGTGAAATTCTTTGAACGTATTGTTCTTCCACAAATATGAACCAGGAAAAAAAACACATATAAACTAGAAATATAAAACAGTTTCCACGAGAGAAATGTTCAGTTATATTTCTATAAAAGGTTGTGAGTCTCTGTCACAAACTAAAATTTTCTTATTCCGTTATATTTGCATCCTGATTAAACTTAGATTATTTGATCTAAAAGATTTCCTAATTTGAAATATCTGAGGTCTACAACATTGGGTTGTAAAGATAAAGAAATAAAAAAGTTTGATTTTATTTCAAAGACTCAATTCATTTGTAAATAAATCTTAACTTTCACAAATATATTTTTTAAATTATTGATTTATTCCTTCCTAGTCCATCTGATGGAAACTTTGGGTTTTCCTGCACCTACAGCTTTATAAACAATATTTAAACAGAGTTGGAATTTTCATCAAACCTCTTTATATTTGGCTAATTAGATTTCAATAAAAAGTATAATAGTTTCAAATACATTTTAAAAACATTTTTTATGTAAACACTACTCAAATATTAGGTCTGCAAAAATATCAAAATGTAAAATGCCTAATGATGAAATTCCTAAGTATGGAGTACAAACGCAGTACGTTTCAATTAGGTCTAACAGCTAGAAATGTAAAAAAGTCAGAATAAAATCATAATAACGGATCCTACTGCATTGTTCATCTCAAAACCGGTTAAATGTCAACAACAAAAAACAAAGAGGAGACGAGATTTTTGATCATTCGGCATTTGATATTCTGATATTTTTGCATTAGGTCTTTTGGATCAAATTGTACAAAAAATCTGATCATTTGATGTTTTTCTTTGACCAAATATTGGTTAATTCACATCGAGAACTAAATCTAATGTGTACATCTAAGAAAAAAAAATGTAAAAGCAAATATTTAGCTTGATTTTTAGGTTATATAGCTTTATGTGTATGAAGAAATATGTACATAAAACACATTTCAGCTTCTCCCATGGTCATCTTTAGTGCTAGCACTTTCAAAATGTTTGTTAATTATCTTGAAGTCATGATAAACAAGTTCAACATTTTGATCAGCATATATCTTTAAGGGTTTTTAAATGAGAAGCAAAGAAAAAAAATTATTTTTTCTATTTTAAGCTCGAAAAAGCCGTAATTTTCACAATTATGTGATGATTTTTTTGAAATATGAGAAACCAAGTAGAAACATTTAATAAATTCTCGACCGGACACAAGCTAGTAGTCTATCAATACCAAACCACTGGGCACGATCTCCTCAGCTATGAATGTTAACACGGACACAAGCTAGTAGTCTATCAATGCCAAACCACTGGACACGATCTTGTCAGCTATTAGTGTCAACATGTACACAAGCTAGTAGTCTATCAATACCAAACCACTGGGCACGATCTCCTCAGCTATGAATGTCAACACAGACACAAGCTAGTAGTCTATCAATGCCAAACCATTGGACATGATCTTGTCAGCTCTGATTGTCAATACAGACACAAGCTAGCAGTCTATCAATACCAAACCACTGGACATGATCTCGTCAGCTCTGATTGTCAATACAGACACAAGCTAGTAATCTATCAATCCCAAACCAATGGGCACGATCTAAACTTGTATGTTTCAACGAGAACCAAATTACTCTAACACCGTAATCAAAGCGGAGTGTCTTGCCACTAATGTGTATTTTGAAATCTAGATTACATGTTGAGTTTAATATACATAATTACAGGGTTTACTCAGATATATATCATCGTAGTTAAGCTAATCACAATAAGTAGCTAGTTTAGTCATATTACAAGTTTTGCGTAGTTAAGGATTAGCGCAGTTAGGTATAAAGACCGTAATTCCGCTAGGGATGTTCAACTGTATTTATTACACGCCTAACGTGAGAGTTTATATCAAGAGGCTTAGAGAAAGGGACAGGGTTTGCTTAAAATGAGAGCAGAACTAGATACTAGGACAGGGAGTCAAAAAGGGGGGAAATTAAGATGTAGAAAAGGAGAGATAATGAGATCTAATATGGAAGAAGAGATAAGGGAGAAATGATGTTGTGATATTGAAAAAGATATAAGAGAGAAATGATGTTGAAGAGATAGAGATGACTTGGCGTGAACTGAAAGAAAGGGCGGTATTGAAGATAAATAAATTAGAATTCTAATGGAATGCCCCCCCCCCCCCTTCCCTCCCAGGGCTTGTGTAATATATGAATGCTGCAAGATTTCACATATGTTTTCCTATCTATCTATCAACATAATCTATCTATAAATGTGTTGAGTTGTATAACTGTCTATCTTTCTATCATCAGCATCTTATTTCCCCACCCACTCTCTAGAGTCTAG